>NC_086318.1:52894488-53194488 GCF_036172605.1 Pelobates fuscus | reverse complement strand
CGTGTGAATTTATCCTTCAGATAGTCTGGTCCCATACCATGGATTGCCTTATATACCAAACAACCATTTTTAAACAGAACCCGTTCACGAACGGGCAGCCAGTGCAAGGCTCTTAATGATGGAGTGATATGGTCATTGCGGGCCACACCCGTAAGTAGCCTTGCAGTTGCGTTCTGTATCAACTGTAGCTTGTGTATGATGTTCTGAGGCAGTCCAAGGTACAGAGCATTGCAGTAGTCCAATCGGCTACCGATGATGGCGTTGACCACCGAGATTTGATCGGAGGGGGTAATGAATCTAAAAATAGACCTCAGAAGCTTCAGGTGGTAGTGGCAAGAGCTTACCACCTGATTAATCTGGGGCTTCAGTGTCAACCTGGAGTCGAAAATGACTCCCAGATCTCTGACCTTGGTGGCAGGACTCGGAGATGGAGAAAACGAGTCCGGCCATGAGGGAAAGATACTACTCACCTCCTGGTTACTGAAGATGATGCATTCAGTTTTGGAGCCATTAAGTTTTAGATAATTGGCTCCCATCCATGACTGGATATCCTGTAGGCAGGAAGAAAGATTGATTTGATCCTCCTTTTTCTTGGCCAGGCGAAAGTACAACTGGGTATCGTCGGCATAGATATGATAGGGAAGCATGTGGCGGCGGATGATATGAGTCAGTGGCCTCATATAGATGTTAAACAGGATTGGAGATAAAGCCGAACCCTGGGGGACTCCACACGTCAGGGAGATGTTAGAGGAGTAAAATGTCCCCAATTTTACCCTTTGAACCCTGTTGTGGAGAAACGAGGTCACCCAAGCCAGCGCCCTGTCATCCACACCAGCCACAGTAAGTAGCCTCTCTGTCAATCTATCATGATCGATGGTATCGAAGGCCGCCGATAAATCCAGGAGTACCAGGGCAATTTCCTCCCCTCTGTCCAAGGCCCACAGGAGATCGTCGTGGACTTTAACCAGGGCAGTCTCTGTCCCTCTACCAGGTCGAAATCCCGATTGGAAGTCATCCAGAATGTGATTAGATTCCAGGTGAGGCTGAATTTGCCATACCGCCGCTCTCTCGATGATCTTGGCCAAAAAAGGCAAGGTGAAATAGGTCGATTGTTGCTCAACTCGGAGCGTGGCACAGTTGGTGTCTTCAGCAGAGGAATAACCACAGCCTGCTTCAGAATGCCAGGAACAACTCCGGTGGCAAATGACATACTAACAATGTCTGCAATATAGGGGGCCAAAGCATCAGCGGCATCCTTCACCAGCTGAGCAGTGCAGGGATCCAGCGATGAGGACGATGCCCTGAGAGACTTGAGGATGATCAAGATCTCAGATGTACTGACGGGTTTAAAATTCGAGAACATCGAGCCATCATAGGGTGTAAGAATTTCTGCATCAGGTTCCACCACTATGTTGCTCCTAATTAGATCAATTTTTTGTTTAAAAAAGTGAGAAAGGGATTCACAAAACTTTTGAGATGTTTCTTCTTGAGGAAGCGAACAGTTAGGATTTGCTAAGAGGTTTGTAGTGCGAAAAAGCTCTGCCGCTGAGTTTTTCGCTTTTGTAATCTTATCTGTAAAATATTGTTTTTTCGTATTTTTAATACTAGATTTATATAATTTTAAAGATTTTAAATATTCCAATTTAAGGTCGGTATTATAATCTTTTCTCCACCGTTTTTCAGCTGCTCGACATCGCCATTTCATCTCCCTGGTCACCTGATTAAACCAGGGAGGGTTTTTATCTACTTGTCTTACTAGACAAGTTTTTTTCATCAGGGCTAGAAGTTCTATTGATTCTACAATCACTGAATTAAACAGTAAGATTTTCTCTTCTACTGTGTGGGAATCATGAAATTTAATAGGGTCCATTTTGCTGGAAAAAGTTGTGCTAAGAAGAGGTCCGGTGACTTTGGAAATATCTCGAGACCATGAGCAGATATTATTTCTTTTTGGGATGTGGGGGATTTTCTTCATTTCAACACCTACTGCCTCAAACTTGATCAAGTTATGATCACTCCAGGCCGTGGGTTGAGGAGTGGCAGTCGAGCAAATCAAGCCATTGTGGAAAATCCAATCTAGTGTATGTCCGGTTCTATGTGTAGGGCCGGATACTGCTTGGTTATACCCTATGGTTTTAGCATAGAGTATTAAACTCTGGGCATGAGAGTCCATAGGAGAATCAGCCCATAAGTTAAAGTCTCCCAAAATAATGGAGGAGGTAAACTTAAGACTTATAGTAGTTAGCAGTTCAGATATCTCCTCCATAAAGACGGGGGTACTAGTATTAGGCGGATGATAAATAAGAGCTAGACCTGCCGTTTCCCTCTCAGTGCGCTGCCATAGGAGAGAGAGATATTCAAATGTGGTGAAGGATGTCACCTCCATCTCAATTTCACTGATTTTAAGATGTTTTTTAAAAATAATCGCAATCCCCCCGCCTCTTCTTGTGGCCCGATTACACATAAGTATGTGATATCCAGGGGGGGCCAGTTCATCAAGACGAGGTGGGGTTGAGGGAGAAAACCATGTTTCTGTTAAAAACAAAAAATCAAGGTTGTTATCCTTAATTACAATATTGATGGCCTCAGCGTTCTTAATTGCTGAGCGGGCATTCAATAGAGCACCCTTAAAAGACGGGCCATGATTACTCTTTAGAGTATTATTAGTCTTGCTAAGGTTGCTAGCCAAATTAAGAATAGTTTTAATCTGGGAGCTTCCATAGTGAGATAATATTTTATTTTTCTCTAATTTGAGGGCAGTACGAATATCTATTGGGCCATTAGTATTTAGAGCCTTCAAATCAGAGGCAGAGTAATTCAAGTTACTCATGTTGCTACAAAGCTTCAACAACTGATGCACAATCTGCAGATTATATATAACAATAACAGATAACGACCAGGTTTACCAATTGTCAAAAATATGCGATCTTAACTTTTAGCAAAAATGATCAATAGCAAAAAAATGCGAAGAGTAACACTTACAGTTGAAGACAGGCTAAAATTACAAAAATAATAATAAAAATAACAGCATTAAAAAATAAATAGATAAACAATAAGGAAATAAAAATAGGGGGGGAAAATTAATAAAAACAAATAAGAGGTAATTAAATTGTCGTTGGTCCGCCCGTCCCGCCCGTCCGGGGCACGGACGGGCACAGACGGGCTTCCCTCTGGCGCGCCTCCGGCGCGCCGCCGGAGTGCCGCCTGCGCCCGCTGCGCTGTGCGCGGCAGCAAATAAGGGGATACCAAGCCCCTCCTCCTGGTAACAGGGATTGGCTCCGCCCACAGTGGTGCTGTCAAGTCAAGATGGCCACCAAGTGGAAAAATAGGTGGTTTATGCAAATATAAGCAGTGATGCCCGCGGTCTTCCCCGCCTGGGCAGAGTGCAAGTTCAAAGTGCAAAATGATGATGATAAAAGTGCTGAGGTGCAGTGGTCACGGCCACGTTTGAAAAGCTGGAGCTGGAGCTATTGTTCATGCGCAGCGCGCGGCAGCAAATAAGGGGATACCAAGCCCCTCCTCCTGGTAACAGGGATTGGCTCCGCCCACAGTGGTGCTGTCAATCAAGATGGCCACCAAGTGGAAAAATAGGTGGTTTATGCAAATATAAGCAGTGATGCCCGCGGTCTTCCCCGCCTGGGCAGAGTGCAAGTTCAAAGTGCAAAATGATGATGATAAAAGTGCTGAGGTGCAGTGGTCACGGCCACGTTTGAAAAGCTGGAGAGGAGCTATTGTTCATGCGCAGCGCGCGGCAGCAAATAAGGGGATACCAAGCCCCTCCTCCTGGTAACAGGGATTGGCTCCGCCCACAGTGGTGCTGTCAATCAAGATGGCCACCAAGTGGAAAAATAGGTGGTTTATGCAAATATAAGCAGTGATGCCCGCGGTCTTCCCCGCCTGGGCAGAGTGCAAGTTCAAAGTGCAAAATGATGATGATAAAAGTGCTGAGGTGCAGTGGTCACGGCCACGTTTGAAAAGCTGGAGCTGGAGCTATTGTTCATGCGCAGCGCGCGGCAGCAAATAAGGGGATACCAAGCCCCTCCTCCTGGTAACAGGGATTGGCTCCGCCCACAGTGGTGCTGTCAATCAAGATGGCCACCAAGTGGAAAAATAGGTGGTTTATGCAAATATAAGCAGTGATGCCCGCGGTCTTCCCCGCCTGGGCAGAGTGCAAGTTCAAAGTGCAAAATGATGATGATAAAAGTGCTGAGGTGCAGTGGTCACGGCCACGTTTGAAAAGCTGGAGCTGGAGCTATTGTTCATGCGCAGCGCGCGGCAGCAAATAAGGGGATACCAAGCCCCTCCTCCTGGTAACAGGGATTGGCTCCGCCCACAGTGGTGCTGTCAATCAAGATGGCCACCAAGTGGAAAAATAGGTGGTTTATGCAAATATAAGCAGTGATGCCCGCGGTCTTCCCCGCCTGGGCAGAGTGCAAGTTCAAAGTGCAAAATGATGATGATAAAAGTGCTGAGGTGCAGTGGTCACGGCCACGTTTGAAAAGCTGGAGCTGGAGCTCAATGATGACGAATAGGGGGCGGACCGAACATCGCATATGTTCGCCCGCAGTGGCGAACGCGAACAAGCTATGTTTGCCAGGAACTATTCGCCTGTGAACTATTCGGGACATCTCTATTTATCACTTTTATTCGGGAAGTATTTTAAAACTGCTCCAGAGTTGTCATTAGTGAATGGCATGGCATATTTGAAACCTTCTGGCAAAGTTTGTTTCCCCCACTTCACCAAACATGTTCTAGCCATGCTCAGCACACAACACACGAGAGCTCATAAATTACAATGACCGACTCACATTCAGACCGACAGCCCGCACCGAGCGGACCAGATCCCCCCCCCCCCCCCCCCCCCACACACGCCCTCGGAAACCAATACACACAAAACACTCATATCTGACTAGCGCTGAGGGCACCATTAAGTTGAGTACACCACCACCACGGAGCACATAGTAGCCACAACCTATATTTAAAATGCGACAGGTTAATCGCACACAAGACAGTAGAGTCTAAAGCCCATTACATTAGCAGTACTCAACGGTACCCGGAGTTAAATACCCAGACGAGATCCCATCACCACACATAGCCAGTTCTGCACGTCATCTCACCTTGACGACTGCAACTAAAACTTAAAAGTTAGCTGTTTCTATATTTGCCATGTTAATGCTTCTTAATGAATGCCTCAATTGTGATTGCTATAGCTACCGTGGCGTACCAATCGTGTATGTTATCACTAGCACGAAAAAAAAAAAAAAAAAATAATGATAATGTAACTGAACTCACTATTGCTACAAAATGTCTATCAAAATATTATAGTAAAAATGAAGATCCAGCGCACTCCCTTATCTACTAAACAGCTACTTTGGTACTGACAGATTTTGCTAGTTTTATTAAAAACACCTAATCTAGGCAAAAAATAATGGGGGTTTAGTTACATTATATGATCATACATTGCATAAACCTGCCACAACGTCAATGTACCCCATCTTTGGCAGGTCTACTAAAGGAGCTACTAACTTGGGGAAATCCTTCAATCTCGAGCTCTCTGCAGTACAAGGCTAAATAGGGTCCTGAGATGAGACACCTGTGACAGGGAGGGGTGCAAAACCAAGGAGCTGGCTAGACTCCTAAATATGTATATATATATATATATATATACATGAGAAAACAAGGGGCTGGCTGCACTCACCTGAACATGCTTAAATTGGGTGCTGCTGGGGGCCGATAAGTACATTAAAATGAAGATCCAGCGCACTCCCTTATCTACTAAACAGCTATCAAAATATTATATTCATGCAACCCTGGTCCCATGTCTACGATCATTTCTTTAGAATAAACTCTTAGCGTGAGACATATTTTCTTCGATTGATGAAATGTTCCTTAGTTAGTGACGGAACACTGAATGTAAATGATTGATCGTAAACCTAGATAATAAGAATGATTTTGACATAAATAAACTTTACACATCACTGATGATTTCCACATCTTATCCTTTCACCTCTATGTCAAATAACACACTAGACTGCCTTTCCTTTATTTCTAGAACTCACAGAATTGCTCTGTACAACGTTGGGATGAAGCAAACTTGAGATTTCAAACTGCAATCTGAAAACAATAACTAATTAATTTAAGATGTTAGATTTCACTTCAAATGAACAATTAGTGAAACAGATAATGCACAGGCATTTTGTGACCAAGAATTCAACCCTAAATGTTTTCCGATGACTTAAAGCACCGAATGGCCAATCAGAATACAGTTTTGATTTCACATAGTTATTTTGAAAAAAAATTGTCAATTTTATATGTTTATATTATTGTTAGAAAAAAAATATGTTGAGGATGTATTTCCTTACACAAATCATTGTTCTCCATTTCTTGATACCCCACCAGCAAGGGTAGACTGACCTGTTGAGTCCTGCAGGAGACAAGGTGATATATGGGGGATCAGCAGAGAATCGTAACACGGACGTAAAGGATGATCACGAGAGATATAAGGGACAGGCACGGAGAGAGGAAGTTGGTTCAACTGTTTAAAACCTAAATATTGAGAACAATATTTGAGATATAAGATAATGAAGCAGGGTGTGCACAGACATACAAGTGGGAAAAGACGCAAATGTGCAAGTGAAAGATGGAGTAAAGACACACGTGGTAGAGAAATTAAAAGAAAGAAAGAAAGGTGAAATGTGGTATAATAAATAATGGAGAGTCCCAGAGTTTAAGGAGATGCAGTTAGAGACAAAGATGGGGAACAGAAGTAGGTGGTGAAAAGACTGTCTGAGAAACTCAGACAGTGAGGAGATGAAGGAGAGACACAGACACACTTGCACAAAAACATGGACAAACCTTCATTTGCATGTTTGTGCATATTTTTATATTTTATACACTCAAATGTACCTAAACATAGAGTTACATTGTCATATTGATGCTACTAATAAATATATCTCTGCATTCACATTCACTTGTACTGCTCACAAGCAATCAGATACCCTGGAAAAACATGCAAAGAAGCTCTTGCATTTAGAAACACAACACTATACACAAATGCATTCACTCAGTCACACAAATTTGCACTGCTACCTAGCATTGAAACTTACTCTACACATCAATTTACACTAAATAGCTAGATAAACACATATATTCATGCTAACACTATATACATAAACAAACACAGTTGCATTCACTAACATACAAATATATTTTCATACACATTACTTTACAATACGCACACACACATAAAAATACACATATTGAAAAAAAATAAAAAAAAAATAACATTTGCCTAATGCATATATAATACATTGGCCCATTCCTGGAACTGGCTAATTCATTTTAGCAAATCCTGTTTTACTATGTAAATTAATGGTAGAATAGGTAAGCATGATCCATATATGATATCACACTAACCATGCTCAGTAATTTGTGATAGACGTTGATGTAGCCGCTCACATACATGTAATATAGCTAGTCTTAGTATTCCAGGGAATAAAAGTGAATTATGTGAATTGTGACTTGCAAGAATGAATAACAAGCGATAAGAACTTGTCAGCTTCAATTGACATGCATTAACATTATATTTTTCATATGTATGAGACAGAAGCAGCTGCATAACACATGTACTTGCTTTTTCTATGTGCTTGAATAAATATTACTGGGCTATGTTTTAAGGAAGGTAGCTTATCTATTATTATTATTATTATTATTATTATTATTATTATTATTATTATTATTATGTTATTATTATTTATATATTTATATAGCGCCAGCATATTCCATAGCGCTGTACAAAGGGTATTGTGTAACAAATATTAATATTTGCATGATTCTTTGTCATAGTCAAATTTTTGCCGATCTGTCCCTTCAAATAGAATCATTGTTTAACCCCTTAAGGACACATGACATGTGTGACATGTCATGATTCCCTTTTATTCCAAAAGTTTGGTCCTTAAGGGGTTAATGGCCTCTGTTTTGGCTCAGAAACAATGTGTATCTGCTATTGGTTAAAAGTAATGAACTTGTTCTTTTCATTAAACCATTACTCATCCTACATACCACTACACGATGACACTGAACCTTGCAATACATTTCAAATAGGAAAACATTATGATAGTGTGAAAAGTACAAATTGATAAACTTACAACCAAACTGTTAGGATGTATTATTGTTTAAAATGTTTTAGGTTCTATCTGCTATGCTTATTACCCACTTATACGTTTCACCTAGTAATTAAAACAGAATAAAAAATGATGTCTTTAAGAATCATTTAACATTACTTAAAATACTTTAGATAATGTGTATCTTTAACCCCTTAATGACCAGTGACAGAATAATTCTATCAATCCTGCCTTTTACATATCATATATAAACTATGCAAAACTAGCAGAATCTTCCATACAGGGTCTTTAAGGACCAGATTGTAATCCTTAAAGAAACACTCCAAGGCTAAAAATAAATATACATTTATTGTTAACATCACTTTTTTAATTGATTTAAAAATGTGAAAAAAAAAATCTAATCCGGTATCAGGACATTTTTTTCTCAGCAGATATGTGGCCTTTTCTGAGATCATCAGATTTGATGATCTCATTCCATCGCATTGCTACTCACAGAGAAATGTTGGGAACTCACCGCACATGTGCAGCAATTGTAGATTATGGTAACGTAGTGTACTAATAACCTTCATTTTAGTAATAACAGGAGGCTTCCTACTTTGCATTGCCTTTCCTTACTTTAAAACTCCAACAGCAAACAAGTCAATCAAAAACTTTAAACCAATCAGAAAACAAAAGTCATAAAAGATATAAAGTAGGACAGCCCCCAAATCTTCCTCTTTCTTTGCTGCTCCACACAGAAACAGGTCAAAGTATTTGATTCTCCACTGATCACTGTTATTAATAACCTATTTGACTGTTATTTGTAGTGATGTCACGAACATAAAATTTTCGGTTCGCGGACCGCGAACTTCCGCAAATGTTTGCGAACCGGGCGAACCGGGCGAACTGGGCGAACCGCCATGCACTTCAATAGGCAGGCAAATTTTAAAACCCACAGGGACTCTTTCTGGCCACAATAGTGGTTGAAGGTGGGGGGGGGAAGGAGACCTACTCTCCTTCCCCTCCCGGCCCCCACCCCTGGGCGGCGGGTCGGGGCCATAAAGATAATGAGGGGGGACCTACTGTCCTCCCCCTCTCCGGCCCCCACCCCTGAGCGGCAGGTGGGGGCCATAATGATAATGGGGGGGAACCTACTGTCCTCCCCCCCCCCCCCCGGCTCCACCCCTGGGCGGCGGGTGGAGGCAATAAAGATAATGAGGGGGGACCTACTGTCCTCCCCCTCTCCGGCCCCCACCCCTGGGCTAATGAGGGGGGGGACCTATTGTCCTCCCCCCAGCCTCCACCCCTGGGCGGCGGGTGGGGGCCATAAAGATAATGAGGGGGGAACTACTGTCCTCCCCCTCTCCAGCACCCACCCCTGTGCGGCGGGTGAGGGCCCTAAAAATAACAATAAGGGGGGGACCTACTGTCCCCCCGGCCCCCACCCCTGAGCTGTGGGTGGGGGCCCTAAAAATAACAATAAGGGGGGGACCTACTGTCCCCCCCAACCCCCACCCCTGAGCGGTGGGTGGGGGCCCTAAAATCAACAATAAGGGGGACCTATTAACCCCCCCGGCCCCCACCCCTGAGTGGTGGGTGGGGGCCCTAAAATTAACAATAAGGGGGGGACCAACTGCCCCCCCAGCCCCCACCCCTGAGCGGTGGGTGGGGGCCCTACAATTAACAATAAGGGGGGACCTACTGTCCCCCCTGGCCCCCACCCCTGAGCGGTGGGTGGGCCCTAAATACAAAAAAATACCCTAGTCACCCCTCTCCCCCCCCAAAGAAAATTATCCCCCTACCTACCCCCCTCACCCTAAAAATAATGAGGGGGGACCTCTAACTAAAAACCTGTAAAAAATTAGATAAAAACTTACCATTCGATCTTTTCTTTCTTCTAAAATCTTCTTATTTCAGCCCCAAAAAGGCCAAATAAAAAAACATAATAACCGACGCAATTTAAAAAAATAAAAAAAATTCCATCTTCAACTATGGAGGGCTCTGCGCAGACTGAGCTCTGCAGGGCGGGGGAAGGCTTATAAAGCCTTGCCACGCCCTGCAATTAGGCTAAGAACACTCTGATTGGCTGATTTAAGCCAATCAGAGTGCTCTTTGTCATTTTACACAGCGTGGGAAAATTCCAAAGAACTTTCTCACGCTGTGTAAAATGAGACAGAGCACTGTGATTGGATGGCTTGAAATCCATCCAATCACAGTGCTCTGTGTCATTTTACACAGCGTTCAATTTTCCCACGCTGTGTAAAATGACACAGAGCACTGTGATTGGAGGGCTTGAAATCCATCCAATCACAGTGCTCTGTGTCATTTTACACAGCGTGGGAAAGTTCAATTTTCTCACGCTGTGTAAAATGACACAGAGCACTGTGATTGGATGGATTTCAAGCCATCCAATCACAGTGCTCTGTGTCATTTTACACAGCGTGGGAAAGTTCTTTGGAATTTTCCCACGCTGTGTAAAATGACAAAGAGCACTCTGATTGGCTTAAACCAGCCAATCAGAGTGTTCTACGCCTAATTGCAGGGCGTGGCAAGGCTTTTGCGCTTGTTTTTTTTTTTTATTGCGTCGGTTATTATGGTTTTTTATTTGGCCTTTTTTGGGGCTGAAAAAAGAAGATTTTAGAAGAAAGAAAACACAGGCTGCTCACTGTTTAATAGACATGCCCCTACTCGCGGTATTGCGAGTAGGGGCACAATTTACTAATACTAAGTAATTTTTACTTAGTATTAGTAAATTTGGCCACAAACAAAAAAAAATAGGACCGAACATCGCATATGTTCACCATCTGTGGCAAACGCGAACACGCTATGTTCACCAGGAACTATTCGCCAGCGAACCGTTCGGGACCTCACTAGTTATTTGTTCCATCTATCTATATCTATAGAGTTAGTTCCTTTCCTGTTTAGTTTGTACTAACCCTGTGCTTGTTTTTGATCAACTTTGGATGTATACCTATTCCTGTCAGTCCATATCTGTTTGCTGTAGCTCCCTGGCCCTTACTTACTCATTCCTACTTCTGTTCATTTCCCTATCGCGGCCAGCATCAGCCCGCTGCAGTTTTGGGCCCAGGGGGTCTCTCTTACTAACACACTCTTCTCTGGGGCTGTCAGGGCTCTCTCTCTTTGCGGCATTCGCACTCGGACCCGCGGGAGTTCTTCCTGCCGGGTCCTCGAGCGCGCCGGCCATCTTGGATCTCGCAAAATTCACGGTGACCATTTTGGTTTTTATTGCAGGCCCTCAGCATCATGGCCTGTACCTCACCAATAGCCGAGACACCTCCTATCACTCACAGCACACCCAGAAAACACTGGACCTTCATACAAGGTGACTCCACAACTATTATTTAACTTACCTATTGCTAAGATGCCTACTCTTGCATAGTTTACAATGCTGTATGGCTTATTGATGTATGTTATCAGAATTTATTACCAAGATACATTCTATGCTAGTGCTCATTATTGATGCTTACAATTACCTTAAAGACACTGTAATTATCTGAATACACCTGGAGTGCAGACTGCTTACTACAGCTGCATGTAGGGGTGAACCCCTGCTTCTATTGTGGTAAACCCACATGCCCTGCAGAATCGCTCTATGGGCCTGGCCTTACATAGGCAGGAAGGGTACAATCCCGACTTCGATACCTACCAAATTACGCCCCTGGCGCTACATACATGTGGACATACACTGCGTGCAGAATTATTAGGCAAATGAGTATTTTGACCACATCATCCTCTTTATGCATGTTGCCTTACTCCAAGCTGTATAGGCTCGATAGCCTACTACCAATTAAGCATATTAGGTGATGTGCATCTCTGTAATGAGAAGGGGTGTGGTCTAATGACATCAACACCCTATATCAGGTGTGCATAATTATTAGGCAACTTCCTTTCCTTTGGCAAAATGGGTCAAAAGAAGGACTTGACATGCTCAGAAAAGTCATAAATAGTGAGATATCTTGCAGAGGGATGCAGCACTCTTAAAATTGCAAAGCTTCTGAAGCGTGATCATCGAACAATCAAGCGTTTCATTCAAAATAGTCAACAGGGTCGCAAGAAGCGTGTGGAGAAACCAAGGCGCAAAATAACTGCCCATGAACTGAGAAAAGTCAAGCGTGCAGCTGCCAAGATGCCACTTGCCACCAGTTTGGCCATATTTCAGAGCTGCAACATCACTGGAGTGCCCAAAAGCACAAGGTGTGCAATACTCAGAGACATGGCCAAGGTAAGAAAGGCTGAAAGACGACCACCACTGAACAAGACACACAAGCTGAAACGTCAAGACTGGGCCAAGAAATATCTCAAGACTGATTTTTCTAAGGTTTTATGGACTGATGAAATGAGAGTGAGTCTTAATGGGCCAGATGGATGGATTGGTAAAGGGCAGAGAGCTCCAGTCCGACTCAGACGCCAGCAAGGTGGAGGTGGAGTACTGGTTTGGGCTGGTATCATCAAAGATGAGCTTGTGGGGCCTTTTCGGGTTGAGGATGGAGTCAAGCTCAACTCCCAGTTTCTGGAAGACACCTTCTTCAAGCAGTGGTACAGGAAGAAGTCTGCATCCTTCAAGAAAAAACATGATTTTCATGCAGGACAATGCTCCATCACACGCGTCCAAGTACTCCACAGCGTGGCTGGCAAGAAAGGGTATAAAAGAAGAAAATCTAATGACATGGCCTCCTTGTTCACCTGATCTGAACCCCATTGAGAACCTGTGGTCCATCATCAAATGTGAGATTTACAAGGAGGGAAAACAGTACACCTCTCTGAACAGTGTCTGGGAGGCTGTGGTTGCTGCTGCAAGCAATGTTGATGGTGAACAGATCAAAACACTGACAGAATCCATGGATGGCAGGCTTTTGAGTGTCCTTGCAAAGAAAGGTGGCTATATTGGTCACTGATTTGTTTTTGTTATGTTTTTGAATGTAAGAAATTTATATTTGTGAATGTTGAGATGTTATATTGGTTTCACTGGTAAAAATAAATAATTGAAATGGGTATATATTTGTTTTTTGTTAAGTTGCCTAATAATTATGCACAGTAATAGTCACCTGCACACACAGATATCCCTCTAAAATAGCTATAACTAAAAACAAACTAAAAACTACTTCCAAAAATATTCAGCTTTGATATTAATGAGTTTTTTGGGTTCATTGAGAACATGGTTGTTGTTCAATAATAAAATTAATCCTCAAAAATACAACTTGCCTAATAATTCTGCACTCCCTGTACAAGGAATTAATTTCGAACAAACTATACCCACGTATATAAGATACCTCCCCACTGGGACTTAGGGGTCATCCCCTTTGGCTATTGGAGTCTCTTAACGCCTCCCCATAATTTACAAAGGTATCATGCCTTTTTTTATAATCAGCCGCTCAATACGACCAGCACTGCTTTTAAGCCCGCACAGCACGCTTAGAAGTTTTTGTACACACCCATCTACCAGGCAACCCCATATTGCATCGAGCAAGGGGTCTACCGTAGCAAACATACAACTAGGCAAGAACTGTCCCCACCGCCAGTGTCCTAAGAGGAGGACAAAGCTTACCCTCAAAATCTCCACATCATAGACGAATGGCTGGCGGATGATTTCAGGGGAGCTTGGGTGACAGACGGCCTGGAGTTTTAAAGTAAAGAAAGTCAATGCAAAATGGGAAGCCTCCTGTCATGTGGTAACATTGCCGAGGTCTGGCAACCTGATGCTTCTCTATGAACAAAATTGCTCACATTCGGCATCATCATGAAAACATAGAGATCGTTGATTTACAAAGGTCTTAATGTGTGCCTCTAGTGGCTGACATTCAGACTATGCTCTCTTGCAAATGCAAGCATCACTGTTTCTAAGATATGGCAATATTTTACACTGCCATATTGAAAAATGGGCTGGGTCTGTACACATACTACAACACTATATTAAGATATGATTTTAGTGCTTAGAGTGTCCCTTTAAGGAGTTATTTATTAAACGTTAATTATTTGGAATATTAAGCTTATAGTTACCAGAGAAAACAATGAGCAAATCAGATGCTGGTAATTCAAGTCTCCTCGTCCAGCCGGTGGAAAGTGAAAGGATCTCGCTGTTATTGTCTTTGTGATGACATTTCATTGAAGATACAATCTGACAATTCGATCCATCACATTGCAAAACCTGCTTATTATTATGTAACACGTTGCAATCTGACAGTAAAGTTGTCACTAGTCTTTCACTTGGCATTTATGGTTTTCGCAATTACATGTGAGATTCTAGATTTATTCTCGATCATAACACGGTCATTATATGTTGGGATTGTTTATTCAACCGCAATCCATTAGTGTCTAAATGTAGCTAATGGATATTCTTACTGAGGGAGTTCATGATGAGTGCTAATGGATATTCACATATACATATATTTTCTTAATGACAGGATAAAAAAAAAGAATTATGAGGTTGTTTTGTTTTATATTCAGTTGAGAGGTCTCTATCTATCCAGTGCTAAGATATCCAGGACAAGTAGTCTTACAAACTGTCTTGTTATTGTTACTATTGTCACTGTACGGTGCTGTACTTTGGGTAGACATAGTATAGGGATAGCAAATCAAGTTGACAGTAACAAGAGGTGATGAAGTCCCTGCTCACATGGGTTTATAGTCTAGACCAGTAATGATTAACCTTGATAGCCTGATATTGCTATCTACATTGATCATGATATCTAGTCAGTCAGAAAAAAATGGGAAATTGAGATTAGCTTGTGAAAAGGATGTAGGCTATAATTACACAACAGACAAATAAAATAAATGTATTCAGAATGTAAAATAGACTGCCAAGTGTATAATCCATATTGAGCAACACAATATCACAAAATCACAAAAGCTCCCGGTAGACTAGGTAGGCAAACAAAGAGGAACAGACGGTGGGAGGACAAATTGAGTGAGGACCATAATGTTCACTGCTGTAAAGAGATGATATTCTTTCCTAAATCAGTCATTTTGAGGGATTTTTTTAAAAGACTGGACACTAGGTAAAATGAACATTCCATAAGTATATTGCAGTTCTAGTGAAAGAAGGCCGTTTAAGTAAGAATTGATGCTAGTGGGGGCGAGTGGAAAATGCTGAAAATCTTTGGCAGAAGAGAGAGCAAAAGATACATTGTAATTCTAAGTAGCTTATTCCGCCCTGCCTTGGAAAAAAAAAAAACACTTTCATTCCTAAAATAACCTTTTTTGCACATGTGCAATCTGGCTAAATTATATACCTCCCATATCCATTAATACAAAAATAATAATGAAACAAATACCATAACATAGCTAATGCATATAGTAAAGTCTAGTAAATAATATAGTCCAAAAAGTCAACTAATGTACTTAAACCATCATCTTTGGCCAGCAGAAAATAGATATCACTTAAAAAAAAAAGTAACACAATAAATGAAAATAAAATTGGAAGATTGTCCGTCGGTTACTCTGAAGAACATCTAATGAACATTCATACTCTTTGAATACAGGCTTTTCTATTTCAACTTTTCATTTCCATGTGAACACGTATCGGTATAAAAATAAAATATTGATAATAACATATTTGTTATATATATACCGAAAGAGGTTTGTTTCAGAGTAATGTATTTTATTCATGAGTTGAGAATTTGTAATAAGATTTTTTAACAAAAGAGTTCAGAACACATGTGTACATACAAGCAAAGTAAGATAATAAGATGTACAAATCAGATTTGTAAAACAGCTTGCTGCAAAAACACAAAGCAAAGTAAAAATTAATATGAAGAAATCACATTTTAACAAATATAAGTGAAATAATGCTTACTGTATAAAGTCAAATTCATATACCGTGGCTAAAAAAATACACAGTAATTTAGCAGGACTTAATGGATTTTGAATAATCAGTATTCCAACATAGCCCGAGGGTGTATTTCATTTTGTATTAGGAATGACAAAACTAGATGTGGAAAATACAGAAAAGGTCATGACTTTTGCCAGTTGCAATACAAGGAAGCTTCAACAAGAGGAGAACTGCAGACAAATTAAAAAAATACAGAACAAAAAGAACAAAAGAGGGTAAGTTACTATATATAAACTGATAAAAAGTGTACAAAGCAATTTAAATTACCTTACACAACTTGAACTTATATTAAAGACCATTAAAGGGATACTAAACACCAAAACAACTTTAGTTTAAAGGGAACCTATAGTGTTAGGAATGCGAAGCTGTATTCCTAACATTATAGAGCCCACTGGCTTCCCCTTCCCTTGCAGCCTCCCTGGCCAATAAAGGATTAAAAACCCTTTATTTACTTGTCAGATTCCAGCGGCGATGTCCCTCGGCACTGGGTCTGAGCTCCGCCTCCTCCAACATCATCCAACCTGGGGGCTAATACACAGGCAAGCGCTGTGAGCACATTAGGCCATCCCCAGAGGAAAGCATTGAATCAAAGTTTTCCTATGGTGATTTTACTGATTCTGGATGTTCTCATGCAAAGCGTGAGGATGTCCAGCGTCAGTTAGGTGAACTAAAGTCTGGTAAAATTGCATGATTTTGCTATTACATGACGAAAAGTCATGATTTTATTAAAGACACGGAGGCGAGTATTGCATATCCCTTTCTTTACTGTTGACAAATAGCAGCAAAGGAAACATACAGAATGAAAAAAGAATGAACATGTGATAACCTAGGCCCCTCCCCCTCAGGTCCCAGTATAACAGGCAGCACTTCCCTTCCATTTCCCTCTTTCTGCAGATGCGACCAAAGAACAATGTCCATAACTAGAGTAATGCGAGAATAAAGTCCCAAGGTAATAACAGAAAAAACCGAGGAGGAATAACATCACAAACTGGGAAGTGTGGCCGTAGAATCCATAGGACCGATGGAGGACAGCGGGAGGAGACCAATAAACCGGACCCTTGCTAGACGTCTTGCCAGATTAAGCTGTGGAGACATAAAGGACAGGAGCCAACAGGTTAAAGTCGATACTTGTAACTAGTACAAGGTTACACCAGTGGGAACAAAGACCCTTGTATATACAATCCCACAAAACAATCAATGTTAACATATCCAGTAATATTGAAAACAACAAGTATAAGGACGGCCCCACTTACCGTCCCAAACTATAACATGTGGTGTATCGTGGTATGAGTAATATGGGTGGGGAGATATATACTTACCAGCGTGAGAGTAACAAAAAAGGGTGGGGCAATACTCGCCTCCGTGTCTTTAATAAAATCATGACTTTTCGTCATGTAATAGCAAAATCATGCAATTTTATAACAAGACACGGAGGCTCATATTGCAAGTTTAAAGCTGATCCATTATTACAGCGAATGTGTGTGGGGCCGGCCGAAAGTAGAATTCTCGGAAGGTAGATTCCCTAGACCAGTCAGCTGTTCTCATAATGACTTCTAGGCGGGCGCCCGCAGACATCATAGAAGAGGCCGAAGCCCCTCGTACTGAGTGGGCGCCGAACACTGTAGTGTCAATGCCCGCTTGGGCCAGCAGCCATTTCACCCAGCGTGATAAGGTAGTGCTGGAAACTGGGTGAAAAGGGGGGCGGAAAGATAAGAACAACTGACGGGAGGCAGTAGATCGGTGTGGTTCGGTGCGAGATTCGTATTCACGAAGGCAGGTCACTGGGCATAGCGAGGGAGAGGCAGGGAAACTAGGGTAGGATACCGCCTTGATGGAAGTCTTAGTGCGTCTGCTGATGTTAAAAGTTACCCCGTCCGGGGTGTATGACTTGGCATCGACATCCAGTGCACTGACATCCGAGACTCTCTTGCATGAGATGAGACAGAGCAGGCACACCAATTTGGCCGACAGCTGTTTGAGGGAGAGTCCTGCGTTAGCGGGCCAGGATGAGAGGAAAGCCAATACAACTGAAACATCCCAGGTCGTGGAGTAGCGGGGCCTGGGTGGCCTTGAAAATCTAGAGCCCTTGACGAGTCGGCACACTAGAGGGTGTTGTCCCGCGGGGCGGCTCTCGAAGCCTTGGTGAATCGCCGAGATAGCGGAGCGGTAAAGGTTAATGGTCCTGTAAGCCTTACCGGCTTCGAAGAGAGACGTCAGGAACTGCAGGATCGTTGTTACAGGGGCCGAAACGGGATCCTCGTTCCGAGCCATGCACCAGCTAGCCCAAGCTCGCCAAGCTGACCCATATGCCCGTCTAGTGCCGGGAGCCCATGCTGCAGCCAATAAGAGTCTAGTTGCGTCCGAAACTCCTTGGATTTCCCAGGGTCCCCGGAGATTCGCCACGCCAGAAGTGGGAGAGAGCCCTCCAGCCGGAGGGGATGATAGCGACCCGTCGGGTCTTGTAGCAGGTCGTGGCGACCCGGCAGGAGCCGAGGATAGTCCAACGTCATCTCGAGCATTTGGGGAAACCAAGACTGCGTCTCCCAGAATGGGGTGACCATGACTAGCTCCGCCCGGTGTTTGCGGGTCTGCAGGAGTGAGCGAGGGATCATGGAAAATGGGGGAAAGGCATAGAGGAGGCCTCCCTTCCACTCTTGTAGGAAGGCATCCACTGCCTCCGCCATTGGGTCCGGCCTCCAGCTGAAGAAGCGTGGGAGTTGAGTATTGAGCCGGGAGGCGAAAAGGTCTATGGTAAATGGTCCCCAAAGAGATGATATGTTGGAGAACACCTTCCTGGCTAATCTCCAGTCGCTGGTGTCTGAAAGATAACGTGAACCCCAGTCCGCTTGGACGTTGTGCAGGCCAGGTAAGTACTCTGCGTAGACCATCAGGTTCCGTTCCAGGCAGAATTCCCAAAAATCTTTCGCCAACCTGGCCAGGACCGCCGACTGTGTACCACCCAGGTGGTTGACATATCTCACCGCCGAAACATTGTCCATGCGGAGCCGAATACATGATAGGGCACGGTCCTTGGCGAAGCTGCGGATGGCGAAGGAGCCTGCCAGGAGCTCCAGGGCATTGATATGTAGTCGGGCTTCGGACTCCGACCACCGGCCCCCAGTTGAGATGCCCTCGCAGTGGGCTCCCCAACCGTGTAGACTCGCATCCGAGTCGATCGTGAATTCCGGCGTTAAGCCGAAGATGGCTTTGCCATTCCACGCAGACAGGTTGAGAATCCACCATCGCAACTCGTCTTTCGTCTCGTTGTCCAGGGAGACTAGGTCTGCGTAGGATGCCCCGGCTCTTAGGTGAGCGATTTTTAGGCGCTGTAGCGCTCGGTAGTGGAGTGGGCCTGGGAACACGGCCTGGATTGAAGAGGCCAGTAGGCCTATGAGGCGTGCCAATTGGCGTAAGGTGAGCTGGGGTCGGATAAGGGCCCTGCGCAATTCTTTGCGGATGGAACGAATCTTGGATATCGGGAGACTCAGCGTCGCTGCCCCCGAATCCACTTGGAAACCTAGGAATTCCAAGCGGGTGGCGGGGGTCAGGCATGACTTCTCCCAGTTGATTATGAAACCTAAGCGTGACAGGAGGTTTATGGCTAGTCGTAGGTGTGAGAGGAGGGTGGAGCGCTCCTGAGCCATGAGTAGAATATCGTCTAGGTAGACGATTAGCCGAACTCCTCGACTGCGTAGCCAGGCCATAACGGGCCGTAGAAGTTTTGTGAAACACCACGGGGCTGAGGATAGGCCAAAGGGCAGACAGGTGAATCGCCATATTTCGTGTCGCCAGTAAAAGCGTAGGAGGTCCCGAGAGGCCTCCGCTATTGGCACTGTCAGGTACGCGTCTTTTAGGTCTAGTTTCGCTAGCCAGTCTCCGTGGAGGAGGAGATCCCTTAGCAGGTGAATACCCTCCATCTTGAAATGGCGGTACCTGACTACGGCATTGAGGGGGCGCAAATTTATGACTGGCCTCGATTGGCCGCCTTTCTTTTCCACTAGGAAGATATTGCTTATTACGCCCGCAGGGCTGGGGGGTGCTAGTTCGATAGCCCCTTTGAACTGGAGGGATGAAAGTTCTTCGTCGATCCGACCGCGATCCTGGATGGAAAAGCGGATCGGTCGAGGAGGGGGAATGTGTGTAGGGCGGCAGGTGAGTTCTATATGGAAGCCCTGAATAGTGGCCAGTACCCAGGGATCTGAAGTGATTTGTGACCAGGCTGGGAAAAAATGTTGGAGTCTGCCCCCTATGTAACCCGGAGAAGAAATGTGTGGTAGAAGGCAACTCACCGTATGGTCGTCTGGAGTTTGGGTTACTCCGAAGGCCTCTGGATCGCCATTGACGTCCACGGGATGGAAAAAACATGGGGCGGGAGGTCTCCTGGTATTGGTGATACTGTTGAAAGGAGCCTCTTCCCGTGCCACGGGATTGGGGATAGTTGCGGCCGGACAGACGGCTCCTGCTTCTGCCGGCCCTGGTAGAGACCCGCCCCTGGAATACTCGCCTCATGGAGGCCTGGGCCTTGTCTAGAGCCGTGAATGCCCCCACAAAACGCCCCAAGTCTTTGATGAAGGAGTCTCCGAAGAGGAGTCCTTGGGCGTCTTTGCCCGCCTCCGTAAGGGCGAGGTTGGCTAGTTTTGGCTCAATTTTGAACAATATGGCTTTACGCCTTTCAATAGACAGGGAGGTATTTACGCTCCCAGCAATACAAATTGCTCTCTGGACCCAACCTCTAAGGTCTTCAGGGTCGACCATGCGGTTCTCCGCTCTGGCGTCTTCCGCCAAGTCAAATAATTTGGCCAAAGGCCCGAATATGTCCAGGTGCTTGTCCTGGCAGGACTTCAAAGCGGACTCTAGTCCTTTACGGGGGTTCCAGCCCAGTTTAGTGAGGAACTGGGTCATTTTTGGATCAACCTCCGGGGTGTCACACACCTTGTTGGGCACCAGAGGCCTAGGACACTCCGCCCTCAATTTGTTGCGGGCCGCCTTGCTTAAGGGTTTTCTGACCCAATTTTCCAGATATGTGGCAACGTGGTCGGCTGGGAGCCACTCCGCCGACCTCGGATGATGAAGGTCATCCGGGTCGAAGAGTGGGACCCCCGAAGGATCCACGAGGGATGGCCCCGCAGCCGCAGGGTTCCTGGTCCCCGTCTCGCCTCCGGGCATCTCTGCCTGAGCAGAGGAAAGGAGGTCGAGAGCGCCATCGGCGGAATCCGCATCAGAGTCGGAATCTGACTCGTTCATAGCCTCCTCATTTGACCCGATTTCTGAGTCGGTGCCGCTCTCAATCTGTGCTCTAGCACATTTCCAAAGCCGCGCCCGTTCTGCCTGGCGCGGAAAGGCTCTTTTGCGTGGATGGGACACGCTTTCTGGGGCGACCGAAGGTACGCCAGTCATGGTGTTTCTGGAGGCAGAGGAGTGTTTAGATTTACGGGCAGCCTTTTTGAAGTCCCCTTTAGATACCTCTCCCTGGGGTGTCGAGGTGCCCGAGAGTTGCTCGTCTGAAGGACGGGGCAAGAGGGCTTGTGAAATGGTGTGGGAGAGGGTGGAGGACATAGACCCCATAGCAGCCATAATGGCGTCTGTCACTGAGCGCTGTAGCGCCAGAAACTGTGGTCCACCGGGTTGGGTAGTCCCATCCGCCATAGAAGGCGAAATATCTGAGGTGACAGGGACCTCAGTTCTGATTACTGGGGAATCCGACTCCCCAGAGTGAGCGGACCCAGTAGATAGTCTGGGTTTAGGCATGATCAAGGACGTATGGGTTAGTCACCCAAACAAACTAAGCAAAGGAAAAACGCTCTCACCAGGGCCCAGACCAGCGACACACTAAGAGGTAGGGACAGAATGACAGAAAATGGCCGCCGGGAATCTCGTGGGATTCGCGGCCCCCGCAAGCTACGCGGAGGAATAATGAAACAAGAAGAAGTGCGCAGAGAGGCGCTCGAGCAGAAGAAACAGACAAGGTTACATAAGCAGGGGAGGTCTGGGCCCTGAGGCTAGTGTATAACGACACAATTACTAACCTTAGAAATAAAAGACTAAATAAATACAAATTAAATAAAATCCATTAAATTATCAATGAATAGTATATAAGAGAAAATAAGGCATGTACTTATCTTTGTGTCAGAGCAGCAAAGAAAGAGGGAAATGGAAGGGAAGTGCTGCCTGTTATACTGGGACCTGAGGGGGAGGGGCCTAGGTTATCACATGTTCATTCTTTTTTCATTCTGTATGTTTCCTTTGCTGCTATTTGTCAACAGTAAAGAAAGGGATATGCAATATGAGCCTCCGTGTCTTGTTATAAAATCCTGGAATTTTGATAGACAGTCACTAGAAGTTGCCATTAGTACTGCAATGTAAAGAGGAAGATGAAGTTGTCTGTAGTGCCTATATAGTGTCTATAGTGTCCCTTTAATGAAGATTTGATGTATAGATCATGCCCCTGGATCATGCAGTCTGACTGCTCTATTATCTGGTGTTTAGGAATTACCGTATTTTTTGCTCCATAAGACGCACTTTCTTCCCCCTCAAAAGTGAGGGGAAATGTCTATGCGTCTTATGGAGCGAATATGAAGCTTTATTTACCTGTCTTGTAGTGTTGGCTGGCTTAACAGCGCGCACCGCGGTACTGGAACTTCAATTTCAGGTTCCGGTTTCCCGCGGGACTGAAAGGAAGTGTGCACACTGAGTGCGCACTTCCTTTCAGTCCCGCGGGAAACCAGAACCTGAAATTGAAGTTCCAGTACCGCGGTGCGCGCTGTTAAGCCGGCCAACGCTACAAGACAGGTAAGTAATTATGGCACACTATGGGACAAGGGGAGGGGAGGGGGGGGTGACACTATGGGAGGGAAAGTGCACTATGGGACAAGGGAAGCTGGGGAGAATACTATGGGAAGGGGGGGACACTATGGGATGAGGAGAGGGGGGAACACTATTGGACAAGGGGAGAGGGGGTTAAAAATCACTATGGGACAGGGGAGGGGGGGAGAATACTATGGGAAGGGGGGAGAACACTATTGGATGAGGAGAGGGGGGAACACTATTGGACAAGGGGAGGGGGGAGAATACTATGGGAAGAGGGGGAGAACACTATTAGATGAGGAGAGGGGGGAAGAACAATTGGACAAGGGGATGGGGGGTTAAAAATCACTATGGGACAGGGGAGAGGGGGTTAGAAATCACTATGGGACAGGGGAGGAGGGGTTAAAAATTACTATGGGACAGGGGAGAGGGGGTTAGAAATCACTATGGGACAGGGGAGGAGGGGTTAAAAATCACTATGGGACAGGGGAGAGTGGGTTAGAAATCACTATAGGACAGGGGAGAGGGGGTTAGAAATCACTATGGGACAGGGGAGGGGGTTAAAGATCATTATGGGACAGGAGAGGGGAGGTGGTGTTAAGGAACACTATGGGACAGGGGAGAGGGGGTTAGAAATCACTATGGGACAGGGGAGAGGGGGTTAGAAATCACTATGGGACAGGGGAGTGGGGTTAAAGATCATTATGGGACAGGAGAGGGGAGTGGGTGGTAAGGGACATTATGGGACAGGGGAGGGGGGGAGAATACTATGGGAAGGGGGGAGAACACTATTGGATGAGGAGAGGGGGGAACACTATTGGACAAGGGGAGGGGGGAGAATACTATGGGAAGAGGGGGAGAACACTATTAGATGAGGAGAGGGGGGAAGAACAATTGGACAAGGGGATGGGGGGTTAAAAATCACTATGGGACAGGGGAGAGGGGGTTAGAAATCACTATGGGACAGGGGAGGAGGGGTTAAAAATTACTATGGGACAGGGGAGAGGGGGTTAGAAATCACTATGGGACAGGGGAGGAGGGGTTAAAAATCACTATGGGACAGGGGAGAGTGGGTTAGAAATCACTATAGGACAGGGGAGAGGGGGTTAGAAATCACTATGGGACAGGGGAGGGGGTTAAAGATCATTATGGGACAGGAGAGGGGAGGTGGTGTTAAGGAACACTATGGGACAGGGGAGAGGGGGTTAGAAATCACTATGGGACAGGGGAGAGGGGGTTAGAAATCACTATGGGACAGGGGAGTGGGGTTAAAGATCATTATGGGACAGGAGAGGGGAGTGGGTGGTAAGGGACATTATGGGACAGGGGAGAAAAAAATATTCTGAACAAACTTTCCAATAGTAAGAAACACTATGGGACAGTTTGTTCAGAATATTTTTTTTTCTAGGTTTCCTCCTCTAATAACTAGGTGCGTCTTATGGTGTGGTGCGTCTTATGGAGCGTAAAATACGGTAAATCACATTGCTTATACAGTCCTAGCCACACCTTGATTTGACTCACTGGGCCTCTATAAAAAGTCTTCCTTTTTACAGAAAAGTGTGTTTACTTTAGAAGTTATTATCTCTTGCTCATTTACTTGATCTTTAATCACATACTGGGGGCTGCTACATTCTATAAGAGGTAATTGTCAGAGTAGGAGATAAGGCTTCATGAAGTGTGTAGGGAGACTGCGTGAGTTACAGAAGGGAGACGTGTTGCTAAACAAAGTGATATCATTTATAAATGGCATACAATTGAGCAGTGAGACTCCAGGGTTATGATCTAGTGACCAAAACAGCTTCATTCATCTAAAGTTGTTTTGGTGCTTAGCGTTTCCCTTTACATATTATATATACATTATTCTAGCAGATTTTAATGTAATGCCTTTTAAAGGAACCTGCCATTTCCAAAAAGTAATAATGACATAAATCAAAATTCAGTAGGCATATTAATATTAAAAACATGCATGCATTTATTTATGAATTGTTTCTTTGGGGATATATACGAAAATGGCTTCAAACTTGCATATCTCTTGAAGGCAGCCTTTATAACCCATTCTCCCCCCTTCCTCCAAAATATTGTCCTCCCCACTGGCCCCCACCCCTGAGCGGCAGGTGGGGGTCCTAAAGTAAAAAAAGGGGGGAGGACCTATTGTCCTCCCCACCGGCCCCCACCCCTGAGCGGTGGGTGGGGGCCCTAAATAAACCCCCTCCACCCAGGTGACTAGGGGTCCCCAAACCCCTAGTCACCCCCTCCCCCCAAAAAATAAACTCCTACCTACCCCCCTCACCCTAAAAATAATGAGGGGGAACCATTTAACTAAGTACCTTTAAAAATAAAAATAAACTTACCATTCGATGTTTTCTCTCTTCTAAAATCTTATTTTTTCAGCCCCAAAAAAGGTCAAATAAAAATCCATAATAACCGCCGCAATAAAAAAAAAACAAAAAAAAAACGAGCGCCAAAAAAAATCCATCTTTACCCGGCGAGGGCTCCGCGCAGACTGAGCTCTGCAGGGCGGGGGAAGGCTTATAAAGCCTTGCCCCGCCCTGCAATTAGGCTCAGAGCACTCTGATTGTTGGGTTTAAGCCATCCAATCAGAGTGCTCTGACAGGTAAACGAAGAGACTGACAGGTAAGTCTCTACATTTACCTGTCACAGCACTCTGATTGGTTGGTTTGAAATCCACCAATCAGAGTGCTCTGTGTCATTTTACACAGTGTGGGAAAGTTCTTTGGAATTTTCCCACGCTGTGTAATTTGACTCATAACACTCGGATTGGTGGATTAAGTAACCAATCAGAGAGTTATGAGTCAAATTAGCCAACCAATCAGAGTGCTGTGACAGGTAAATGTAGAGACTTACCTGTCAGTCTCTTCATTTACCTGTCAGAGCACTCTGATTGGATGGCTTAAACCCACCAATCAGAGTGCCCTGAGCCAAATTGCAGGGCGGGGCAAGGGTTTATAAGAGTCTGCGCGGAGCCCTCGCAGGGTGAAGATGGATTATTTTTTTTGCTCTTGTTTTTTTTTTTTTTTTTTTATTGCGTCGGTTATTATGGATATTTATTTGGCCTTTTTTGGGGCTGAAAAAAGAAGATTTTAGAAGAAGGAAAACATCGAATGGTAAGTTTATTTTTATTTTTAAAGGTACTTAGTTAAATGGTTCCCCCTCATTATTTTTAGGGTGAGGGGGGTAGGTAGGAGTTTATTTTTTGGGGGGAGGGGGTGACTAGGGGTTTGGGGACCCCTAGTCACCTGGGGGTGAGGGGGTTAAATTTTCCTTTAGGGCCCCCACCCACTGCTCAGGGGTGGGGGCCAGGGGGGAGGACATTAGGTCCCCACCCATTTGTATTTAGGGCCCCCACCCGCCGCTCAGGGGTGGGGACCAGGGGGAGGACATTAGGTCCCCCCATTTGTATTTAGGGCCCCCACCTGCCACTCAGGGGTGGGGGCCAGAGGGGAGGACAATAGGTCCCCCCCTTATTCTTGTTTAGGCCCCCCTACCCACCGCTCAGGGGTGGGGGCCAGGGGGGAGTACAATAGGTCCCCACCCATTTGTATTTAGGGCCCCCACCCGCCGCTCAGGGGTGGGGACCAGGGGGGAGGACATTAGGTCCCCCCATTTGTATTTAGGGCCCCCACCTGCCACTCAGGGGTGGGGGCCAGTGGGGAGGACAATAGGTCCCCCCCTTATTTTTGTTTAGGGCCCCCACCCACCGCTCAGGGGTGGGGGCCGAGGGGGAGGACAATAGGTCCCCCCCAATTTGTATTTAGGGCCCCCACCCTCCGCTCAGGGGTGGGGGCCAGGGGGGAGGACATTAGGTCCCACCCCCCTAATTTTTATTTAGGCCCCCACCGCCGCTCAGGGGTGGGTGCGGTGGAGAGGACAATAGGTCCTCCCCCCTTTTTTTACTTTAGGGCCCCCACCCGCTCAGGGAGGGGGGACCCTTTTTTAATATTTTTTTTTTTTTTAACAGTGAGCAGCCAATGGCTGCTCACTGTTTAATATACATGCCCCTACTCGCGGTATTGCGAGTAGGTGCACAATTTACTAATACTAAGTAATTTTTACTTAGTATTAGTAAATTTGCCTGAAAGACCAATTTAGGTCTTTCAGTCTCTTAGTAGATAACTCCCTAATACCGTGGGAATTAGGGAGTTATCTACCAAGCGGCTGCAACAAAAGTCCCGAAATGCTGGAGTTCCGAAGTTGCCGACGTTCCGAAGTTTCCGAAGTGCCGAAGTTCCAAAGTGACGAAGTTCCGAAATTCTGAAGTGCCGAAGTTGCCGAAGTGCTGAAGTTCCGAAGTGTCTAAGATCCGAAGTTCCGAAGTTGCCGAAGTTGCCGAAGTTCCGAAGTGGCGAAGTTCCGAAGTGCCGAAGTTCCGAAGTTGTCAAGTGCCGAAGTTCCGAAGTTGCCGAAGTTCAGAAGTGTTGAAGTGCCGAATTGCCGAAGTCCCAAATTGATGAAGTCCCGAATTGCGGAATGCCGATCCGAGCCGAATATTTTCCCCATGCACATGCCTAATCATTGACACCCTCCATAAGGAGCGAAAGCCTCAAAAGGTAATTGAAGAATGTTGGATGTTCCCAAAGTGCTGTATCAAAGCACATTAATAGAAAGTTATGTGGAAGGGAAAAGTGTGGAAGAAAAAGGTGCTTGTGCAGGGATGACCGCAGCCTGGAGAGGATTGTCAGGAGAGGATTGTCACTGCCTGCAGGAATGGCTGCCGGGCAGCCCCACTGGACTCCAGGGAATCCCCTCAGCACTCCCAAAGGTAGGGAGGCTGAGGGATTAAATAAATGTAAAAAAAATGTGAGTGTGTGTCTATATGTGTGTTACTGAGTGTGTGTGTGTGTGTGTATGTTACTGAGTGTGTTAGTTGTGTG
The DNA here is from genome assembly GCF_036172605.1 of Pelobates fuscus. Lineage (NCBI taxonomy): Eukaryota > Metazoa > Chordata > Amphibia > Anura > Pelobatidae > Pelobates > Pelobates fuscus. The sequence goes on along the minus strand of NC_086318.1, from coordinate 53,166,841 downwards.
TTTGTGTGTGTCTGTTATTGAGTGTGTGTCTGCTAGTGTGTCAGTGAGTGTGTTAGTTTGTGTGTGTGTGTGTGTTACTGTGTGTGTGTCTGTTACTAAGTGTGTTCGTTGTGTGTTTGTGGGTGTCTGTTATTGAGTGTGTGTCTGCTAGTGTGTCAGTGAGTGTGTTAGTTGTTGTGTGTGTGTGTGTGTGTGTGTGTGTGTGTTACTGTGTGTGTGTGTCTGTTACTGAGTGTGTTAGTTGTGTGTTTGTGTGTGTCTGTTATTGAGTGTGTGTCTGCTAGTGTGTCAGTGAGTGTGTTAGTTTTTGTGTGTGTCTGTTACTGAGTGTGTTAGTTGTGTGTTTGTGTGTGTCTGTTATTGAGTGTGTGTCTGCTAGTGAGGGTCAGTGTGTGTGTGTTAGTGTGTGTGTCAGTGAGTGTGCCTTCAAACCACCCATAGGAAAGCATTACGTGGGGGCCCACGGATCAATTTTCACACCGGGGCCCCCATGGATCCTGTGTATACACCACTGCCTGTAGGTAACCTTGTGTTTTGCTGGGTTTATTTTGTCCCATTTCTTTGAACTTTTCCTCTGTCTATTAATCATTTATTTCTCACTTTTTAACCTACTCTTAATGTTTCTTCTATGTGTTAATTAAATCAGTTCAGAAAACTGAAACTGGTCTTATACAGCTGCATATCATCCTGCTCAGGAATCCCAGACAAATCAATATATATATATATATATATATATTTTTACCTCTATCCATATTGCTTAATATTTTCTAACTGATGCTTAGATTAGCTTTGCCTACCCTACAGTTACAGAGCAATGAATGTGCATATGTATGGCTAAAGTCTACTTTATTTCCAACTCATTAAATAAACCATCATAAATGTCCACATGAGAGAGTTTAGTGATAAACCATCGCTGTACTCAAAGACGTTTAGCCGAAGGCTTTGAGTTTATACCAATAAAAATATAAAGTTTCAATGGTAAATTCTAAAGCAGCACACAATGTCCACACTGCCGCATTTTAATATCTTTGATCTACGCTGCACACTTTATAACATAAAATATCTTATCTTCAGTAAATGGAAACTTAGTGTTAACTGAGCCATATTTCTCTTTAATGTTGGTTCCATTGCAGAGTAAACAATGTATTGATTTTAGCTTTTAAAAATAATGTTGCTTTTTTTTTTTTTCCCCTGAAGCGTAGCTGCTGGATTCTTTTTGTTTATTAACATTTATTCTCAAGACATCTGTTTTCTTTCTTTTTTGAAATAGCTTTATTTAAAGTAACCGCAGTTTGTTCTAATGTTGAATCAGCTTTGCCACAAATTATTTGTTTGCATCAATCAGTTTAATAATTACATTATTTCCAAAGCATTAGTAATATTTTATCCTAAAAAAGCAAATTTAAACACTGATGTGAGTAGGTAACAGTTTTGATGGGAGGGCTGCCATTTTGGAATTATATAAAACTGTTCAAATCCCTTTCTCTGAGATTTCAAAATGGAGGAATATTAATGACTAATTAATTGCAGATGCACTCAGACACACTCCGGCACCAAATTTATGCAATTACTCTCCAGTCTACATTTAAACCAAAAGTGGATCCTGTAACTTCTCTCTTATATCTTCCCTAGAGCCGGATTTACTTCACAAGGAGTGACTGTGGTCACCCTATCCCCCCCAACTAATTAAAAAAAAAAATAACCTGATTATTTAGCACACGTATAGAGAGTGAGTATGTGGGTAGTGTGAGCGCATATGTAGCAGTGTGCCTTAACGTCTGAGTGCATGTCTATGAATATATGTATTCCCAATAAAGTGTTCTTAGTGATTTGCTCTGTTCTCATCTGTATACAGCTGCCTAAATATATTAATATTAGATAATAACTAAGGAAACTTTACTGGCATTGATCGCTATGGCAGACAACGTCTATTTCATTATATTCTGAAAGTTGTCATACTTAATAGACTAAGCATTCAAAATGTAAGGAATTGGGGCATATCGTCAAATAAGTGATCCTATTCCCTCCCTATTCATTTTGTTTTATTTTTGGCTGATTAATAGCAATATGTGCAGCAATGTGTGTGTCTCGACAGTGTGGGTAGCAGTGTGTGTGTGTTTGTGTAGCAGTGTGCACAGCAATATTGTAGCTGTGTGTGTGTGTATCTGTCATTGTCCTAGGTGTCCCAGCCCTCTTCCTTCACCTGACCAGTCCTCTCTCCTCACATTATTGCAATTAGTCTGAGGTGGCGGGGCCATAGTCAGATCACTGTGTTCAGTCCAAGGGGCGCACCATAGTCAGAGCACTGTGTTCAGTCTGAGGGGGTGAGGCCACGTGCAGATCACTGTGTTCACTCTGAGGAGGCTGGGCCATGGAGAGATGGCGTGTTCATTCTGAGGGGGCAGGGACATGCACAGGTCACTGTGATAAGTCTTAGGGTGTGGGGCAATGTAAAGATCACGGTGTTCAGTTTTAGGGTGTGGGGCCATACATAAATTAAGCTTTCTCAGACTGCATACAGCGATCCCGGAGTAATGGAATAGCAGAGACTGGGCAGAAGGAGTGGAAGGGGCATTTAACAGACAGAATAGGTGCTTCCATTAGGCATGCACTTCTAGAAAGATGACTACTCTGCCGAGCTGGAAATAGGGCCCTGCTCATTCCCACACCATCTGCTGCAGTAGATCAATCTTCTAATAGGATACTACCAAAGAATCCAAGATTTGTCAAGACAGTCCTGAATTTTGGTCCCCGTCCTGCTGTTTTTGCTTTGAATTTCCCTCCAATTTCAGCACTCACGTTGCACATACGGATTGCAAGCCAACAACCCACGCTATGTGCATGCTCTTACGTTCGGATAGAACTCACTCTTTTTCTTTGAACCCACCGCCTGCTATATTACTAGTAATGCACATAGTGCCACTGGCACACCACTACCAGTATTCCACACCCCTGCCAGTATTCATACCCCCTGATGTTTGTAGGCATGAACATAAAGTTCATGGATACTCCAAATACCTTTCCCTATACCCTGGGGTTGGCAAGACCAGCCAACAACTTCATAAAAAATATACACTCCTATAATATAAACAAAGCTATTATAAACTAGTTCATTGTTCTATAAAAGCTAATTTGCCCACCACAAAAACACATCCTGATAATGGCAAATAATTTTAAGCCTTGATAAATCTAAATAAACAGAGTTTGGAAATGTTTACAATTCAGCTATTTTGGCCTATATTTCGAAAATCAGTTGACACACTTAAATAAGACTTTATATTGATCATATCACTTCATCTGTGCTTCAGGGATTTAGTTACTGGAAATACATATTTGGCCATACTATTCATATTACTGTGTATAAGTACATTAGTTCTCCCTATCAGAAAGCTCACATACCATTTATGCATTCTGAGTTTTAAGTTCTACTCAGAACCTTTGGCCTCAATACCCGTGACATTTTAGGTTTTTTAAAATTATTTTCAGATTAATCCCCCCCCCCCCCCATGGAAAGAATGCAACGTTTCTTGCATAACAGCATGATGCAATTTTCAATTAAAGATTGCAAAACGTGCTCTTGTGCAACAATAACATTTCTCCTTCTTTTAATTCTCGGTAACCTTGCAGGTCTTGACCAAAAGAATTTACCCTTGGACAGAATTACAAAATGTAGTTAAAAGGTCACAAAAAGATCTAGCAGATATTTTGCAATCCTTCAAGGTTTAGCGTACTTAATTGTAAGTCTGTCATGTGAAATGTTATGACTGCTTGCACTGCATACGGCATAGCGATAACATACTCTGTATTGTAAACAGTTCTCTGTTTGTATTTCCATGGGGGCAGATTGTTAAATAATACTATCGGTTTTATAAACTGGACAGTTTTTTCAGAGCTTGTAAAATTGAAATGTAAAATCTTCTGATGTGATTTGGAAATTTACAAGGTGATTACAGTATTTCTGTGTTGTTACAATTAAACACAATTGTACGTATTTCCTGGAAACCTACTCATTTTTGAATGAATGCAAATCCACCTGGTGCTTATAAGCACAGCTGTTTTAAGACATTCGAAAAGCTATCTGTGCAAAGTAGGGATCTGTTAATGAAGGTAAGCTGTTCGTCTTGTTCCTATTAAAACTTATATCCTTTAATGTTTTCTGTTCGTCACATTCCAAAGCATTTAGGGGATGCACTAAACAGCAAGAAACCTGTTAATTTACTAGATTAAAGGGGAACTGTCATTACACAGGATTTATAATTTTATTTTTACTTATCATTGTATTAAACAAAAATCTATTTGCGAAATGTGAAAAATAAACCTAGAAGCAGAAATCAACATTTCTTTATTTTGCAACTGGGCGCCTTCATCGTAAAGGTTTACACAATTACTACTTTAGCAATTTAAAGTGGATAGGGTTCCTGGAGTCTGTACATACAGTGTTTCACTTTGAATGCTGCACATACACCTCGGAGGTGTAATTCCAAATCCGGCAGTGTCATGGGGGCATCATCAGCCAGCCCAGAACAAGAGGTCCAGTTAAACGCTCACAGAGACTGATTTATTGGTTGAGAACAGTCCGCTGATGCTCTCCAATGAATGACCTGCAAAGTCAACATCAGGCTTATGTAGTTCCATTACTGGGAACAGGGTGGGCTGTAGTGACAATGATGGTTGGAGTAACCCATTAACTTCCTGCCAATAATTGTCACAAGCACTGTACTTTGCCCATGGCAATTTGTTCAGAATTGAAAGTTAATTGAAAGTGAATTTCAAATGTAATGCCAAAGTAGCTGAATTGGTATAATTCTCAAAATCAGCTATTCTTTCATTTCGGTAATATTGGCCTAAAATTTGAAATTCATTTTTGATTTACTTTCGATTCCCAGGAATTTTTTCTTGTATTAGTAAAGACCTGACGAGACTTCAGCGAATGACCTTGGTAAATAATGATTGCATACATAGAACAGAAAAGATGAATCCCTGTTTCTATTTCTCCTCCTCATTTGCAATCTTTTCGTTGACTTTCCTAACTGAACTGGATTATGATGCTATTTGCTAAATCTTTAATATAAATTTAAAATAAAGTTGAACATCTCTTAAAAATGGTTAATATAAGTTATAGGTGATTATCGATGTTTTACTCAATGGTGTGAATTCCAAAAAAAGGGACAGTTACCCTTTAAAATTCTACATAATTTTAACCCCTTAAGGACACATGACATGTGTGACATGTCATGATTCCATTTTATTCCAGAAGTTTGGTCCTTAAGGGGTTAAAGCTAGTGCAATATTGTAAATTTTTGATGTAGGGCTGACCAGGGACTATGATGTCACTTATAGTCTTTCTGTGAGAGGCAGACTGTCCTCACCACCATCATATCGACAATAAATTATCCCTCCACCATTGGCATCTCCAACAGTTGCATTCTCCCTACATATGGCTAAACTTTCTTTCTCATATTCTCCAAAAATCCATATTAACCCTTGCCCCTCCTAGCCATTTTTCTATCTTCCATCTCTCGTGGTGCCATATCTTTCTCTGTTAACGTTCTTGAAATTATATGCCTCATTGATTCCTCCGAACCCATCTCTATCAAATACTCTGGAGCAGAACTGCATTTATAGAGGACTATGCATATTTACTCATTGCTTTTGTGTGTCACTGTGTTTCACATGGCAGTAGCAGAGTCGAAATAAAAAAAATCCAAAAAACACCAAAATTATAAATTTACAATTTCACTTGGAAAAGTAATGCAAGTAAAACAAGCAGACACTTGTGGACAGAGTTAGTGTGCATGTTTGTGTGAGGGATGCAGTGTGCTTGAGTGAGGGGGAAGTGTGTGTGTGTGTATGTGTGGCAGTTTGTGCGTGAGCGGGTCAGTGTGTGTGGGGGGCAGGTTGTATGAGGGGTGCAGTGTGTGTGTGGGGGTAGTGTGTGTCTGGGGGTGCAGTGTGTGTGGGGTACAGTGTGTGTATGGAGGGACAGTGCATGTGTATGGGGGGAAATGTGTGTGTATGGGGGCAGTGTGTGTGAGGGGGCAGTGTGTGTGTATTGGGGAGTAATTGTGTGTATGGGGGTGCAGTATGTGTGTATGGGGGGGCAGTGTGTGTGTGTATGGTGGGCAATGTGTGTGTGGGTGTGTATGGGGGGAGTTATTGTGTCTCTGAGGAGTAGGAGGGTCAATTCATAAATATATAATTTTTTGTTTAAATTAAAAATAATTATTTTAATATCCTTCCTCTCTGCTTACCTTTGCCTGGCAGGAGGGACATTTCCTACAATCCCTGGTAATCTGGTGGAGAACCCTGGCAGTCCTAGTGGTGAGAGTGAACTCTAGCAGCCTCAGGACCTGGAAACCATGGTAACGCTCCGAGCTCATGAGAGGGCACCCGGTAGAGCTGCAGGGTAGAGTTCCCCCGGGTCCTCTCTCCCCTGCCGGCTGCCAGCATTACACTGCTAGCGGGCCAGAGAGGGAGACATCTCTGATCTTCCCTCTGTTGCGGCACCCCAGGGCGCCGCGGTACACTGTTTGGGAACCACTGGTATATTTAATTTAATATGGTGAGTTTACTATTGCCTAATGTGCTCCTTTGTGGTCAAAATATACATTTTGGGAAAGTTTCCCACATTATTAGGATTATTTTAGCTTAAATTTAGCTCTGGTTTTGCTTATCAAAAGTTACTGTTCATTAATTTGATCAGAAAGAGTGTACTAGGTCAATGTTTTTCCAACTAGCCCTTGGGGGTATATTTAATTAATCCTCATATCCTAGGACGTATTGGTCCTTAATCATTGTTTGCATTCTGAAACAGTTCAGTGCACATCGGAACAGAATTAGGAGTTTACTCATTGCATGGGGAGTTATGATAAGCTGACAAACGACTTGGAAATGTAAGCTGTAAGTGCCAAGTTGGGGGTTGCCGCCAATTCAACAGAATTTGAGATTTCAAAAAATAATTTTGGAAGTTGGTTTCCAAGTCACTGCTTCCTGCTGTAAAGCAGACTCAACGCGTAAATATTTACCCTAGAGTGCATTCATTTATTTGGTATAGTTGTAAAACACTTTGCCAAAAACACACACACTGACACATAAACACACACAAATAGAAACACACTCAAATTCAAACTGCTGTTGAGTTAATTTCCATAAAGTTTGGTAATAAATTAGCTTTTCCGGTTCTATTATTTTATAGATGCATTGAGATTGTAAAAATAAAGGTCTTACGTGACTGGGCTTTGCACACATATACATACTGTTTATAGCACAGAGAGTTCTCATCTGAAAATGTCAATAATGGAAGAATAAACAATTTCTAATTTTCTTTGCAAATATGTTTTGTATAATTTTTCTTTAAAGAAAACGTGATAAAAGTAATCGGTTAAACTTGCAATTTGTATCACAGCAATCTTTGCAATAAATCCTTTGAATAATAATCTTAGAAACACATTTGCACAGTGGGATTCAAGGCTCCTGAGTCTATTTTCTGAATCCATTCAATTTCAGACACTGTTATTCATAATATATAAATGGAAAAAGTGCTTATTGTTCTATGTTCTGGTACAAAGATTAAAAAGACTTCAAGAAAAGCAAACACACGGCTCACTAGTCATGGGTATACTTAAATGCCAAGAGGGCATCTTTTGCTCAGTTTGTTCCAGAAATTATATTTTTTATCAAGGTTATATAGAGGAAAATAAAATGTAGTGAAAAGAAAATGATTTATATGTCTGCAATCATTGTCAGGACACCCATGACTAGATTCTTGATTCAAGGAGAGATCTGACTGCCATTCTGGGGTCCAGAATTATTTCTTCAAACTATTTTTTGCCTTCTTATGGATCAACAGCAAAAACAGATTCCAGAAAGGCTGAATTAGATGGACGCATGTCTCTTCTCAGCTATGTAACTATGTAATTCACTAGAGGATGAATCCCAAAGCTATTCTAGGAAAATTACAGCCCCCAAGAACATTGACTTATTATTGAATTAACTATTCATTGCGTATCTTTCAATATTCCTTTAACATTCAGAGCTGAGCATCTGAGTAGCCATTGGAACTTGACGATCATGAGCACAGTAACCAGCTCAAAAGTAACCTCTACAACCCAAGTTTACCAAAATCTAGTGATGTAGTGAACCTATGAACGCACTATTTATTTATTACAGGTATTTATAAAGCACCAACAAATTCCGCAATGCTGTACAATTAGGGGAGAACGTACAACATACACAGACAAATACAAAAGGTAGAGAGGGCCCTACCAGTAAGCTTAGATCTAACCATTGAAGCTCTTTTATACGAAGTGCTTAGCTAGATAGCCAGTGATCTTACAATCTAAGCTCACTAAGAATTAATGGTATAGGGGTATAGTTGCAAATGTTCTTCAAAGATGGATGAAATGAGTCCTGAGTCAACTTTTATCTCAAGGAATATTCTGGCATAAACTAACTTTTTTCAAATAACTCAAACATTTTGTGAAACAAAATCACCTCAAAAAGTGGTATTTTTAAGTATATTGAGCTATGTGTAAGGAATCCGTTACTTACCTTGGCGGTCCGCCGATCAGCTGTTTCTCCGATTGGGCGGACCGCCTCCTCCAGTCTTCCTGCCCGATTGGCTAGTCTCCTGGATGCCGGATGCTGTGCGCATGCCCCCTTTTTGTGACGCGGCACACGCGTGCAGATGTCAGGCGATGGGCAGTATTATGGCCAGGATTTACAGGCGCCCTCTCACGTTTTGGAGGTGTGACTACATCAATCACGGCCTCAAACATATAAAAGCACATTTAGCCAGCGTTTCAGTGCCCTTTTGTGGTTCCTAGTTTACTAGTGTCCCAAGAGTGCGTTTGTATCTGTTTTTTTTTTGTTGCTATTTTGATATTGACTTGGCTTTTTCCTGACTTCTCTGATTTCTGGTTCCCTTGACTCGGCTCTGGTATTTCGTTTTGGTTGTTCTCTGACTCCCTTTAACTTAGGCTTGGTTTGACTATTCTCTTATTATTATTTACAGTCTGGCAATTCAAAGGCCCTGTTTAGGTCATTACTTTGTACCTTTAAGAGGATTAGTATTCTGCGTGTTGGGTTACCCAATTTATGACACCATGCAACCTGGAAAAAAGCACAGGGGGACTTATATTTCCACCAAAGGAAAACAAATTATTTAATTATTAAAATCCTGGTACATTTTACTAAAATATGCTTTAAATAAAAACTTTGCAAATTAAAAAAAAATCTATTTAGAAGCAATAAATTAGTAAAACAATATGCTACATTTCAAAGTGTATTTAATTTTTTTGTGGTCTTTGTTCTGTGCTTAACCTAATCACCAAATACCAGTTTTGGATATTATTCTTTAATGCATACAATCTTAAAACTTGGGAGGTTCCCAAGAAAATTCTACACAATATATTTAATAAACAAATTCTACATCATTTGTTCTAATAGTTTGCTCTTAAAGATGCACTCTTGGAGTGAGCAGGTTTGTATAGTCATTAAACCTGTGTGAGTGCCAAGTCCATATAAGCGATAAAATTGAAACATGTCGTTCAGGTGGTCAGATGTCTCTTATTTCAAGGAGAGAAGCTGTACTTTATTTCATTCTTCTTATCTACCCAGGTCTGGACTGTTGGAGACTGTACCTATTGCCAGAGTGCAGGTATAAAGGATTAAGCGGCATTAAGGAAATTCTTTGTAAGCTATTTTTTTTCCAAAGCTGATTTGAACCTCAAAGAATCAGTAGTGGTTGGTGAGGAAGCTTTGAAGACTGATATACCCTTATGGTGTGTTTTTTTGTCCACTCACTACTGTTCACAACCTGGCAACTTCCTGTGTAATTATCTTTTGGGTGAATGTAGCAGTAAAAGTGTTTGCATTGATGATGTTGACTGTTCTATCAACAGTAGGAGTCTGTTCAACAAGATGTCTACAAGAGGTGTGCGTACGTAGAGGTTCTAACATGTCTCCAAATCCAAAGAATTAAAATTTTATGTCAATATCAGTAAGAGTGCTCAGACTGGTTAGTTTGTAAGCCAACCAATTAGAGTGCCCTGATAGCCATGTCTCGAGAGAAGTCTCACTTCTTGTTTTTATCTTCTTCTGGTATTAAATAGAGACCACCATACAGGAGGGGTGGAAAGTGAGCTTTCCATTTTTCCATTAATTATCTTAAAATCCCCCGCCCTAACGGCTGTACAGTCACTGGCTTTAACTGTTAGTTGATATTCATGGCAGGTGGGAGGCACAAGGAGGTATTACAAATTTTTATTGATTTTCTGTTTTGACTTATAATTAAAATTGTGTTGTTCTCCGTTACCTTGACAATGGCTAGTACCAGAACTTCAAGTTTTCTGGCATGACCCTGGTGATCTTGGCATGTTGGTTTTGACATACAGATCAGTATCAAGGCACTCTTGTATTCATTTCAAAAGCACAATCATTCTAAGGACAACAAATGAATCTTCCTATCTGTCTCCTTATCCTTTTTAGTACAGTCTGATGAAGATTTTGGGAGTAGGGTTCCACAATATTTTCCATGTTAGCAGTTTGTTATTCACAAAGAATGTCATATGTGTTTACATTTCTATTTAAATTGTATTTGTCGTGACAGTCACCCAAAGCTATAACAACTCCTAAAACAACTAATGATATAATTTATAAAAAAACTAAATTATATATTAAACAGTTGTTATTGTACTTACTTCCTTTACAGCATGTCATTGCAGACGATGTCCAAGATTAATGGGTGCTACACCATTGTACTACCAGGCCACTGTTCCTGACTTGCTTCCACCCTTTTTTAATACAATTGTCCCACTTATACTTCCTCAAAAAAGGACAATTGTCATCCAAAACACCATTATTCCCCTACATGATAATAACCTACTGACTACATAGGCAACTTATCGGTATCATAATGGAATGACAATTTGCTGTATTTCCCCAGTGTGTTTGACCAATAGATATTTTTTTTTCTGTACTTTTATTTCACCCCTAATTACAATAGGACGTGCCATTACTTTCCAGAAAGTCTGGGCTCTAATGCCGTTAGGACTTATTGGCATGTTCTATAAAGTTCTGGTGTGAGCAGGGTAAAATTCCTGCTCACATCACGGAGACCGAGGTATCAATCGACATGTTTATGTAACATATTGCGCTATGAGTTGTATTTTATGTTTCATTGCAGATATCTGAAAACTGCCATTTACCACCCAATATTAAACGTGGTAGTATTTTATTTTCCTTGTGTGTTTGCTCTCGCCTATCCACCCTATTGTTTTAGGTTAGGATTACATTCTTACATAATTAAGATGGGGAAAAAGAATCAAGTACATCAAATATGTTATTTTTTTTTTTCAAATACCGAAAAAAACTCAAAACATTACAACATCCTAGACAAGTTTGAAACGTGTAATTACCCAATGGGCCAAAATAACCTGAAAATGCAGTGCCAAAATGTTGTCTGTTTGGGATTTACTGTTTTGTGAATAACCTTTTTTTTTTTTAAATCTCTCACTTAGACACATGCAGAATAACACACAATAATGGTAAAAGTAGATATAGGTCTTTTCATTCACTATTTGCAAAGCTACATCATACAGCAAGAGAAATATCAAAACTCGAAACGTTCATTACTCATGAAATCTGATAGCTTTGTATTTTGCTTTGTGGTTTCCAAGTATTATTTAAACCACATCGGCCCACACAGACTGTATTTAATAGTATGCTTTTTTCATAATCTCTTCCTATAGGAAATAAAAGGCACACCGCTTGAAGACACCGCATAGGCCCCCAAGGATACATTAGCTGGTTGCAATCCCATTTTTCAACATCTTTTGGGATAGGGCTGGTGTGTTGAATAAGAAATGAAAAACAATCATCTATGAGACTGTGGGATTTTTAGAATTGATGAATCTATGCTTGACTGCAAAGGAGGAAACAGTCATTTTATCCTGATGATCTGACCGATGGGTATACAGTGTTGGCTTCGCAGTGATGAGTAATGGCCGCTCAGATAATGTATGTTTGCAGTAATTAGAATCAGACATGTTTGTTGGAATGAATTGTGTTTTAAATGGGTAATGCAATCTTTTGTTCTGTCTCATGCTATTTGTATCAAACATCTGTTTATTTATATGGTGAACGAAAAAAAACATTTAGAATAGATCCGAGGACAATTTAAAGTAATCAGTGCTACGTCGGTTTTTAATCTTTACATAGTTATTATTATTTACATTTTATAGAAAGGAGGAAATGTTTTCTTTGACAACACAGGATCCAATGCTAGAAAAAGAGGATATGTAACTGATTATTATGCTAAACAATATACTGAGGTTGAGATAAAGATGCACGGATTTGTAAAGAAATCTAAAAAAAGCAAAGCATTATTTATTTTTAGGACTAGAGTAATTGAAATTGTGCTTCACATAACATAGCTCTAAACATTTGCAACGATTTATTAAACTATCTAAAGGCAAACTCTACTTACTGTACTGTGTCAGTACAGTCATTTTCTAATAGGCTATTTTATTTACAAATATGTATAATATATTAATGGCAAGGGATTTTTTATTAAATATTATGTCAAATAAATCAGCTACTTACTATTATTCCAGCGACATCAGCTGCCCCCTTGATGCACTCTGCCCCCTTTGATGTCATATGGTCACTGGATTATGGCCCAATCCAGTTCATCTAATTTAGATGAATTGTGGACCCTAGGAGCATACGCGGCCAACTATTCTCCCACATTCTATGAGAATCCCTGAGCTCGACACTGCACTTGCGCACATTGCACGCACTTTCAATGCTCATTATTCAGTGGCTTTCTCCTTTATTTTATCTAAAGGTAAAATGGAGCCTTCACTTTGCCTTCAGCAGTGCATGCTCATGAGAATGTGCCTGGTGATGTGCATTAAGCACAATACAATATGACTCTCAGATAAAGAAGGCTTGGGGGCATGGTTTAAAGCCTTCATGCAGTTAAAAGACATCGAATTTGAGTATAGTAGAAGGGTAAAAATAAGATAAGTTGTTAAAATTCCTACAGTGTTCTTTAAAACAGAGTAAGTTTGGGCAGGCTTCAAACAATCAAGGGTAAATGGGTCCAGTACATAAATATAGACATATAAGGTGATCGACATTGACATTGAATTAAGTCAGCTGAATGATTCCATAATATATTAAAAAGTTAATATAAACCATGAACTGACAATCATAAGGAAGACAGATCAAGTACCACAGGAGTACAACACTAGAATATTTAATCACAGCATATTATAATACTAAACAGTGAAGTAAACCCTTAAAAGAAAAATACTACCCCAATGTGTAGCTTGATCTTTGACCTAAAACACATTGTGCATACAATGGAAGAGATTTATCAAGGCATAGCAGGTACTATTCTGAGTGTAAAGTGCTACATGTTGAGTCACATTCTATTAGTTTCCATAGTGACTGGTCCCTGAGTAGAACATGTTTATGCCTTGATAAATCTTCCCATGCATGTGAAGACATAGTTCCAATACGCTCTGTATCCCAAAAAAGAATAATCAATTTCACAACCAGCTGAGGACATCATTTTCTGAGTAGCTGGACAAGATTTACTGGTTGATGGTATCTCACCTATCTGTTCACTCAGCAACCCTGAATTTAGACCTGAACCTTCTATAACACACAAGAAGCATATAGAACAGAATATACTTGCCATTAAAATTAAATGGAAATACAACTAGGGGTGATAAAAAGAGAAATTGGGAAAATATTAATTTAAAGGAGCACTATATGGTCAGGAACACAAACATATATTTCTGACCCTATGGTGTTACAATTATTCAAGTCTGCAACTGCTACCTCTGCCCCTGTTTGTCTGTGAAACTGTCTGCTGTCTGCTGACATCATCAGAAGTGTTGTTCTGAGCCAATCACACTGCTTCCCCATAGGATTGGCTGAGACTGTCAAAGAGACAGATCAGGGGCAGAGCCAGCAAGATTGAAACACAGCCCTGGCCAATCAGCTTCTCCTCATAGAGATGAATTGGGTCAAAGTTCAGTGTCTGCATGACGAGGGTGGAGACACTAAATGTTGTGATGCATACTAGGCAAGACTGAGATAGGAAGCACCTCTAGCAGCCATCTAAAGCTTGGCCAGTGAAGTTATCACTAGGCTGTAATGTAAACACTGCATTATCTCTGAAATGACAGTGTTTACAGCAAAAAGCCTGAAGGGAATGATTCTACTCACCAGAACAAATTCAATAAGCTGTAGTTGTTCTGGTGACTATGGTGTCCCTTTAAAAAAAAATCCACTTTAAACTTTTTGAGAATTTTACATATTTATTGATCTGCTTCTTCACACTTTAGTGCATCTTCCCCTAATTTACTTCACGTACAAACGCCAAGATCAAACAGAATAAAAGTGGAGAGCTTTTCAACCACAATTATTTCCATAGTGCTCACATTACCATAACAGGGTAAAATAAATACTTATGAATGCTTTAGGCAATCAATAGCAGACATCTTCAGGTAAAGACCATAGTACTCAGCTAAAATATACATTAAAGGAAAAACACACATTGGTTTGCAGTTAATTAGAGTCCGTTCATTGTTGCAAGCAATAAATATCTTGTGGCTTCAAAGGACCACCCATGTATATGATGCCACTCCGTCAACAAGTTTCACTTGTGGAAGCTTCAAAAAGTTATGATAATTTGAAACATTTATCCAAAAATATTAAATCAAATTTCTAACCTGGAGCTACAAAATATCAGAAACTAATCTTCTATAAACTATAGTCTACATCAAATACCTGCTGCGTGGTCAGCACCATCAATGATTAGAGTAAGCAGGCAAAACAAAAATAAATATACTGCACTCGATAAATGCACGGGCTTAATCCAGGATTTAAAATTAAATTTTACATCATATTACCAAAATATTACATATATAACGATGCATATATAATATCTGTGTGATGGATTTTGTGTGGAATCCTCCATGCATGGTGAGTAGTTTCCGGGTTTTGACATCCACGCGACCAGCTCTTCTCTTGGCCAGGTTATTATTCCAGCTGGGTATCTAATGACTGGTAGGGCATATCTGTTGATGGCTTGCATCTTTTTCCTGCCATTGAGCTGGGATATCAGGACTTGTGTGACTCTCTGGAGGTACTTGGATGTTGCTATCCTTCTTGCTTCTATCTCGTGGTTGCCATGTGTTTATGGTACCCCCACATACATATGACACTCACAGGATAAACTACGGTATATCTAATGTCTAATGCATTCCCTATAGTGTTATCCTTAACACTGTGTCATTGTGTCACTTTGAAAAACTGTCAACCATTTTATTATTCCTGAATATGAAATATTACGTGTAATATAGTAATAACAAATGTCTAAAAGTCAGCCCTCCTAACTGTCCATATTTAGGTGGGACAGCCCCTATTTTACGGTCCATATCATTTCAGAGGCACTTTCAGCATGGACCTGTATGTTGAGAGCCAGCCTGCAGACTGCCAAGCCCCTTCAGTGGGTGGACCTGCCCCTTTTCAGGGCTGGCCTGCCTATTGTGCACATCCCAAGCAGGGCCGGATTTTCCTATAAGCTAACTAGGCTTCAGCCTAAGGCCTCAAGATCAAGAAGGGCCTACATTCAAATTGTTAGCAAAATTAAAATGACACTATTTTGAAAACAGTGAACATTAAAACACTGAACCGAAAATAAGGAGAAATTCTATGCATATGATATGACCAGTGGCGTACTAAGAGGGGGGCGGTCCGCCCCGGGTGCCACTTACTAGGGGGGTAGCCGGGGAAGACTGCAATGCCCCTCCTGCCGCGATCGCCGAGACCGGCGGTCTGCAGCTCCGCAATGTGCAGAGCTGCAGACCTTGGATCTCGCGTGCACTGCCCAATCAGAGCGTTGCCGTGGGTTACCGCGGCAACGCTCTGATTGGGTCTCGCGAGATCCATGGTCTGCAGCTCTGCGGAGCTGCAGACCGAAAATGAGGGCCACCGGACCACCAGGGAACCCACCGGACCACCAGGCAGCCCCCACTGGACCACCAGGGATTTAAGGTAATTGTTTTAGTCACCCCCCCCTCTCCTCATCACCCCCTCCCTCTTATAATCACCCCACTCTCACAATCACCCCCCCCCCTCTCCTCATCTCGACTTTTTTTAATTTATTATCCGTGCCACATTTTTTATAAAGGTTAGTACCAATCACAACATGTTTCATTTAACATATTGATATATATCACAGTAATGATGTATTTTATTGTCTCTCATGTAATTTACAAACTTAAAAATGGGAGGTGAAAGGGCCTCATAAGTGGAATAGCCTAGGGCCTCTTTTCATCTAAATCCGGCCCTGACCCCAAGTGATGTAACCATCAAGGTCTTCCAGGACCTGCCCACCTGCATCCTAGATCCATATCTCTCAAAGTTAAAACATCTTTTCAGTGATGTCCTTGGTTTAAACCTAAACATGCTCAATTGAAGAGGCCATGTATAGCCATCTTTGGTTAGAAACAATGCTTATTTGCTAAGACCGTGTTATGGACATGAAATATGACTACCATTTTAACATATAACTCTCAAAGTTTTAAGTTCATCATTTAACAGATATTCCCTACATAAATTCAATTTTTATGCACTGAAAAGGTTAATTAACTAACGAGTTTAACTAGTTCAGACTCAGGAGGCAGGTTGATGGGAAGGGAATAGGCTGGAAGGTTATTGGAAAGCTATTTTGTGGACGTGTGGATGTTTGACAGTTGCTTTTTGGAGCTCGTTGGGGATAACAGCGCTGTAGCAGTACAGGGGCACAGGCAGCCTTACTATTTTTTTACTAAGGCTGCAAATATGTGCTCTAGGCCTATATTTTTTTATCAAGGACATGGAGTTTGATCGGTCCAGAGAAGCAGAAACCGTTATCTCCATTACATCTAAGATCCTGCAACGTTAAGTATAAACCTGTATAATTTTGTAATACTTGAGTTTAGACTAAATTGCTTGGATAGCCTTTCATATGTTATATGGGAAATATACAATTAGCACCGCAAAAGATTATTGTCTAGTTAGTATTACAATTGTTTAACTAGAATATTTGTTATTAATATTTGTTATATTTCTTTAACATATTTTTATTAAACATAATCTTTTGTTGCACTCTGAGTGATTGTCATTTGAGGATTACCCATTAGGATATAACTCTGCCGAAATACCTTATGCAGCTAATAATCTAAAAATAGAGCTGTACAAAATTAAAGAGATGGCTTTAAATGCCTGCAAATATATGTGGGCTTCTAGTAACTCTATTGTTAGTGTAACTAGGTGATGTCTCTTGTTAGTGTAACTAGGTTACACCTGGACACATGACTGGTGGCCATCTTGATGTTCTTTGAAGCGCATAGTCGGCAGCCATATTGGTTCTCCTAAAAGTTTAACACAGTAGTTGTGTGAAAGCCTTTGAATTGCAAACTAATTCATCCAAAACCACGAACCACAACAGACCATGCACAATTTAAAGGTTTAAAACCACCAGAGTTCATTTTTGAGATGTTTGGGTGCCCACACGATGCCAGTATTCATAAACACTTGATTGCTTGCACAGCTATTATATGAATAAGTCGTGCTTCCGACAAAGGAATATTAAAGATGGCTGCTCTAACAGAGAAGGTTTAAACCAGTCGAAACTCTGGAAAGATCAGTTTCCTTATATGTAATCATTATAAAATATTTCACAGGGACGTTAACATATATGACCTTTTAAATAATAACACTACATGATGACAGTTTTACTATATATATATATATATATATATATATATATATATATATATATATATATATAGTATATCTTGTCTCATTCCACAGGATTGCATTTCACAGTCACCACCTCCTACAACACATACAGCTCCTGGGGTATTGAATTCTCACACTTCACCTTGAGATAATGCTGCTGCTGTATGCAAGTCTATACATATCTGTTGTGAATTGACACCGACTCTGATGAAGATCTATAAACAGCTGTTACGCAGAAGAAACACATTTACAGTTCATTGCTCAGCTTCCCGAGCTGTGTATGTTTAACAGGTGGAGATATTGGCATAGAGACATTGGCACATACATAAAGATACAATTTGTCATATGGCATACAAACATTTTATGTAAGCAATCTCATTGTTTTAGAATAAATGTTTACTTGTTGAGTCATGTATTGTGAATGGTTATAATTGGAATCTTACGACAAATTACAAAGGTTATATTGTCGCACTCTTATAGTACCAGCCAACAGTATGTTAGAAAGCAGCATAAAATAGTCCTCTGGTAATTCTCACAAAATAACCTCTCCGAATTTATTTATGTGTGTGATTGCAGCAGGGAAGCAGGGACAGCACTAACACGTATTTATCTCTGTGAAGTTACATGACCAACCTAATGCCCCCAATGTGATTCTAAATATATGCTCCAGCTTCAATCCAAAATGAACCGAATAAATTACTATTGGGGGTTAAGTCTAGATATAGTGCATAATTTCATCATCAAATAAAAGGTGCGGAGAGACGGCTCGTGGGTTGTTAGAATCCGCAACATGGTGCAAGTGTAAGGGTATTTCAGTGAGATATTGAGATATTAGTCCACATAACAAGCCACATAGCTAATATTTATGTTATATATTGACATGATTATAAGACTCACATAGGAATGCACTTGACCTGTCTCAAGTCCTTGCCGTTGTATCTGGGGCAAGACTCATCCAACAGGTAATTCAATTTGATGGAATGTCTGTTACGTCTGTTACATATTTGACAGGAGGATTTCAGGAAGCAGGGGTTAGCCAAGGCAAAGCACCAAAGAAATAACCAAAGTCGTAGTCGAGGAAAGCCAAGGGTCAGGACAGGAAGCATGGGTTCAGAGACGATTAAACAGATGGAGGGTCAGATACCAGATAAGTCAAACAAGGCAGGATAGGCACACTGAAGATAATACCACAAGCACAGTATAACTGAGCACTGGGAACCTGTTTGGATGGGATTTTATAGGAGATAGGTTTACACCTATCCTATTTCATTAGTTAATAGGTTAAACTGATTTGAGGCATCTGCCCCTTTAATATTCGGGTCTCTTGGCACGCACGCGACTAGGATTGTTCGGTGTGAGTAGTAGCGGACACTACCAACACTACCATTGGATGCCTGGTTTCCCTCCTCGGCGGTGAACACGTTGGAGAATCCAGCGTACGCCAAGGAGGGACTGTGCCAGCCGCCGTGAGAGACGTGGAGCGGAAGAATAGGTGAGTGCCCAGACAGTGTCTTTTCACTCAAAAATAATAACATGGGAGTTATCAGTAAGCTAAAATTTATCACAGAAGTAACACATTTCAGCATGGTCACGGTGACACACCAGGCATGTATTGTGTTAGCCGCTGATTAATTTGCCATCTACATGTGCATGCACATGACATATTTGTCACACATTTTACCTTAAAATGACACGTCAGTAGATACAGGATAGATGCAATGTTAATTTTCTTCATTGCTTAGTAAAATGTCACCTTCCGTTATAGTTGCAGTGTTAATCTGTTAGTGACACACGTGGAATTGTTGGGACCCACCTTGAACAGTAAGTGCGAACACTCTAATTCCCTCCTTCCTCTTCAAACTGAACTCTAAAATGCTTATCTGCCAGTGTACTTTTGATCATTTTGAATTCATCTTCTACAATGTCCTGAAAAAAAAGGTAGACTGAAGAAGGAAATTGTAATGTGGTACTTATGTACTCTAAAATAAACCTATAAAGCAAGTAATGCTGTCTAAAATAAAAAGGCATGATATTTGCAGTGTCAAACTCCATTGAAATTATGCATGCAACAAATGCTCATGGGTAGAACAATGGCAGTCTACGGATTGAAGTACGGGAGAACCAATGGTAGATCCCCCTTATATTTTTACAAGTTCTAACTCACTACATTCAATCTAACTTACAAAATCTGGACATTGATAAATCTTCTGAATAATATCCTGGCTTTGCATTTTTAAAGCCCCTGGATTAAAAGGTATGTGGTTTTCATTACAGGAACCACACAAGTGTTCAACTTTATATAGTAAACTATAAATCCAAAGAAAATTGTATATGATTAGAATGTAAAAAATAAATGTGAACATGCCAATGCTAATGCTTTTAAGTATGCAAGTTAGGAAGTGCACTCTATATAGAATGATGACAAATAGTCCTCAAAGATCCAATGACACCCAGGGGACCATCCTTTCACAAATCCAGACAATAGAAAGAAATGGATATATGTGTACCTTGCTGCAAATTGAAGTCTGTGATGTTCCTGGATTTATTAATTTCAAAATGTGGGAATGTTATGTTCTGTTGGAGAATATATCAACAATTATTGCTATGGTATTGCTGTCAAGCAGGGGTGCTTAAAAGGTAGATCCCCAGATGTTGTTGTTGTTTTAAAACAAAAGCCTTCCGGACTTATTCTGCTCTCTCATTATTTTCTACAGGAGACAGATAACCAGTATACAAGAACCACTGGCGGAACTACCGCGGTCGCAGGGGTCGCATCTGCTGCCGGGCCCGTCACTCCAGGGGGTACGGCCGCCATGCGGACCCCTGCGACCAAGGGTCCCGCCAGCTGAGTAATGCGGCCCTGGCCACATTGAAGGAGCCCATCGGGTGGCCCATGCTGTTAGGGCCACCCGATGCTATGTAAGTCCAGGGGGCCCGGTCAGTGCTTTAAAAGCGCGACCGGGCCCCTTGTGATGACATCAGAGGCTGGGAGGAAGTGACTGCCCCAGTAACTTTCTCCCAGCAACCACTGGGAGCCACGTGGGATGAAGGAGAGGGAGTCAGAGTGGAAACTCTGACTTCAATCAGGCTGAGCCACCACTGGACCCCAGGGAAAGGTATGTGTGTGTATGTCTGTGTGTCTTTATGTGTCTGTATGTATGTGTGTCGGTCTGTCTATGTGTGTGTCTGTATGTGTGTGTCTGTATGTCTGTCTGTGCCTGTGTGTGTGTCTGTATGTATGTGTGTCTGTATGTATGTATGTATGTATGTGTGTGTCTGTATGTGTGTGTGTATGTCTGCCTGTGTCTGTATGTATGTGTCTCTGTGTTTGTATGTGTGTGTGTTTGTATTTATGTGTGTGTGTGTGTGTCTATGTGTGTGTCTGTTTGCATGTGTGGGGGTGAGGAGGAACTGATGGGGGGAGTGTGGTGAGAGGGGGGATAGACGTACATGGTGGGCCCCATGGCAATTTTCGCCCTGGGGCCCCGTGGTTTCTAGTTACACCTCTGACAAGGACAATGAGAGATCGGTACACTGTAATACAAAAACAACTCTAGATTTTAAGTGTCCTCATCAGCTTACTGTTCTTGTAACATTTTTCTGATTGCCTCATTAATTATTGAAGTTCCCCCTTTATAATATTATAAAGCACTCTGGTATATGTTGGCTCAATATAAATGCCAATAATAATAATTAGAAGAATACAGGAGGCAAATACCCAGCTCAGAGGCTACAGGAGACACTGATTGCATAATAATAATAAAAACTAGTATTTATATAGCGCCTTTCTCCCAGTGGAACTCAAAGCGCTTTTCAGCGCACACTCTCGGAATTAACCAAATTGGCAGCTGAATAGTAATAGATGTTATTATTACCCAATCGATGGTACTCATTTTATCGACCTCGGAAGGATGAAGGGCTGAGTTGACCATGTCGGGATTTGAGATCCTGCATTTTTTGAACAGGCTTTGAAGTCAGTGAGTTTGAATGTTAATTTTAATGATAATTAAGAGAACACAAATTTAGCATTTAGCCACTACAATAGGAGACAAAAGACGACGCGTTTTGTTGAATGCTCACAAGGATAACAAAACCATTAAATAAACCAGTCCAAATATAATTTGGGACAACAAAAATTGATGTACTCTGAGATGTCTATTACAGTTTGAACCATAACCCTGGGAGGATGTTACAAGATCAGCTGGAGAAGCGTGGAGAGGGATTGGGAGATAAGCAGTGGATGACATGATATTCTTGATAATAGGACTTCAATATACGCAGACTACAGAATGGCCACTGGATGCAGATTGACTTTCAAAGTCACATACAAATTCAAAGTTACATAACAGGAGGAGTCAAGTGTTGACATACTGTTGAGAGTGAGTCGTTGGGGTGGCAATATGATTCATAATATATAAACTGTGTGTTTGTCAGACTGGACAGTAGGTGGAGCTGTTAGAACTGCACATGAAGTACAGAATGAAGTACAGTTTATCCTAAGAGTTGCCAACATTTGAAAAAAAATGTCCAGGGGCACTTTACAGCACAGCTATCAATTTCTACCTTGAAAATTTACCACACCCACTGCCGCAAAGCTCCAAACCCACCTAATTAATCTCCGCCTACTTGTAGTGCAGATTACAGGGTCTACTCAATAAAAAGAGAGAATTACAAGGAATTGAGATGGTAATTTTAAACTTAAGGCCAAAGTAGCTAAGTTAAAACAAATTCCCCCATTCAGCTGCACTATTTCAACCTAAAGTTTGAAATTCCCATCTCAATTCCCTGCAATTCTCTCTTTATTGAGTAGACCTTTATAACAGTTCCCACCAACAGTACCATGCATCCTTGGTGTGCGATAGATACATGCGCAGCACAGCATTTATATCAGGCAGGTACATTTTATCACCTTAATGTGAGTTGGGTATCAGTGGTGGCACTGTCAGTACAAATATAGAAATACTTTGTGCATATGTACTTCAGTCAGAGAGTTGTATCTATACCATAGAACATACATTAGTTCACAAAAATAATGATATTGGGGAGTGAAGATAGTAAAAAAAAAAAAAAAAGCTGAAAATAGGAAATGAAGATATAGAACGAGAATTCACAGAATGGAATTAAAGAGAGAAATGGGAGCAAAACGAAAACATATGCACATATTCCATTGGCCCCTTTTCATGCCACCAATTCAACATGTTAAATGTCTCAGATTGAGGCTTCAGTCACCACTCCACTGCTTCTGATTCTTCTAGTTCTAGGAGTCTGCGGGTATTATACAGGGAGCAGCACTATACAGGGAGCACTGACTGTCCCAGTATATTATACACACAGGCTTGCATTATACATTGTTATAATGGATGGATATCCGCCTTTCCCACTTCCAAGTTTTTCCCTTCCTTCCCCTAACCTCATTATACTGTTATTATATTTTGTTGTAAACTTTGCAAAAAAGTTTAAATAAACACTATTTGAAAAGACTTGTAATATACAGAGAGCAGCACTACACAGGGAGCACTGACTGTCCCAGGATATTATACACACAGACCTGCATTATACAGAGAGCAGCACTATACAGGGAGCACTGACTGTCCCAGGATATTATACACAGACCTGTATTATACAGAGAGCAGCACTATACAGGGAGCACTGACTGTCCCAGTATATTATAAACACAGACTTGTATTATACAGAGATCAGCACTATACAGGGAGCACTGACTGTCCCGGGATATTATACACAGACCTGTATTATACAGAAAGCAGAACTATACAGGGAGCACTGACTGTACCAGGATATTATACACACATAGACCTGTATTATCGATAAATTATCAATAAAATTAAGCTTATATTTATTGGAACTGCCAACAAATGCAATACATACATACAATACATACACAGACTGCTGAATACAGGCATGGACTGCTGAACACATTCACACACAGACTGCTGAATAATCGCACACACCGACTGCTAAATACACGCACACACAAAAAACTGAGAAAAAACATCCCACAGACATCATCATACTTTACGTGTTTACAACAGGATATAAGCCTCGGTGGGAGACCCTAACAGACGAAGGAGATAACACAGGTGGGAACATAAGATCCACCGATGTAGCGAATTTCCAGCTCAGTTATTAGTTATGTTTTTTTTATCTGTTTTACTGTTCCTATGAAATCTTTATTGCAAATACTGTAATTTTATTTTATTTTTTTAATAGTAGACATATCAGGTCTTGTCCAGGCAGTATCCCAAACCTGAGGGAATGGACAGCCAGCTTACTATACAAATGTTCATATATGTATGTATTACACCTACTCCTACATATTGTTATTGATGAGACTCAGTGTAATTTGTCACGCTATACATGTACTGAATGCATAATGTAAAACTGAAAATAAAAATACAATAATTTGTAAAAGTGGGGGAAAAATTACTTTGGTTCAAATGGCACAGTGAGTTGGGCTTTAGAGATACATATGCAATGTCTGCAATACAGAACAAAAGTTAGAGTGTGTCTACATTGAGTTTGAAAGAATGGGATTGTAAAAACATAATGAAAAAATATTGCTAAAATTAGAAATAATGGTAGAATAAATACATTTTGCAGAAAGCAGAGGTGGTAGAATAGAAAATTAGAACTGCAATTAGAGTTGTATGCTGGGGCAGTAAATATTCTGTAAAACATGCTAGTCATAGAAATAATGTTATCTCCTAATTTGGAACCATAGACAGGAACGTGGTTTTACAATGACTTTTTTGGTTCATGGAACAACTGTCCTTTGACTGAGTAGTTGCAGATAGTTTTCTGCTTCACATTGTTATGAAGGCTCAAACTTCTACCTTATACGTCGTGGAAAGGGTATCATAACCTTAGCTGTCTCACGTTGCACCTGTAGCAGACATTTCATGCCGCACTGCACATTTAATTGTATAGAGGGTTCACTTGTTAAACATGTTATGCGTTTGGCTCTGTAGCACAGAAAAAAGATAGTAGCGTGTGAAATTTAAACCCGAGCTCATTTACTTTTCTTTCCAATTTTTTTCTTTTGAAATTGGTGAAACATATATTGATTAGTCAAACCCCAGCTTATCTCTGATGTGCAGCCAAAATATTTTCTCGCCAACTCAACTACAGTTAGTTTGCCCACATATTGTAACCTGCATGTAAACTCACCTCAACTCCCTATTTAGTGAGTGGTCATCGGAGTCCAAGTTCTGCTCCCATAGTGTGTAGTAGCTGTGAATAGATGTTGGCCTAAAAGTCACTTTTAACCTGCTCAGAATAATGGAACTACAGCAAAAAGTACATGAGAACTCCAAAAGCTGAATACATTTCCAGAAATTAATGTTATCCCATGGTAGTTATGGTAGCAAATGCTCCTACTACAAGACTGAACTGAATATAGTAATATTATTATTGCCACTTATATAGTGCCAACAGATTCCATAGCGTTTTACAATATTAGGAGAGGGGGGGGATTTAACTTTAAATAGGACAATTACAAGAAAACTTACAGGATCGATAGGTTGAAGAGGAGCCGGCTCAAACGAGCTTACAGTCTACTCACAACGCAGTTAACAACCTATGAGGGCTACTACCTGTGTGAAAGAAGCTGAAATAAATCAATGATTAACTTCTGCGTTCCAGTTCTCGTGGTTCTGTTTTTACAAAACCTTGTGGACAATTGGAATGACCAACTGTCGGGAGAGACTATGTTTCCTTAACACAGTATTAATAATAGATAATGGATATGATAGCACTCTGCGTGTGGAATGGTTATAGTTTTTTTCTGGTTTTCGTAACCCAAACTACGATGATGCTTCCCAATAATTTTACCGTGGATGTCTTTTGATAGTTTCTTAATCTGATGTAGAAGAACTTGTTGACAGCAATTTTGTGTTACAACCTTCACTAATTGAGTTATTACTCACTGAGCCCCCGAGATGGGGAATTTCTTGAATACTCTGACTGCAGTTTCTGTTATAAAGCTCATTGTTGAAGATTTGATTTCTTTTAAGGGTTAACTCGGCTTTTCATCCGTCTAAAGTCAATTTAGTGAGTACCATTAAGTTCAGTAATAGTAACATCTAGCTATTGGTGGCTAAGTCCGTTAAATCCTAGAGCATATCTCTGACTAAGAGAAAACTGCTATATAAATTGCTGCTGTTTTTATTCAGTAATTGTATTTGTAACAAATACCCAGAACAGCAAAATATGTGACTTATTATAAATATAGGATTACAGGTAAAATATGCATGTGTATATTTGCATAGATGTGCGATATTCACACAAATGCTCTTTTATATTAAATTAATCTTGTATTTCAGCTATATAATTTTTTCAGAACACAAGCAACTATTCCTGTGATTTCGCAGTAATTTTGTACATTTCATGGTGACATCAGATATCATTAAAATAATTGCAGTACTATTTTTAAAATCCACCCAATGAAAATATTTGAATAATTCAACCAACAAAATGAGCTGACATGGAAAAATCGTCTATATATCCTTACAATGTCAGAGATATTCCACAATGCCAGGGGTCTCCGAAACCCATTCATATTTTATGTTTCCTGTGTTTCCAGGAAACTGTAGCTGAATCCATTGTGCTTAAACACGTATTTTATTGAACCAAATAAAAGCACCATTCAGTTAAGCAAAAGGGTAGTGTTTCAAGTTGCTATGAACAATGAGGCTTTTTAAAGACAGATCATACATTAGCTCTGCAATAACATATCACTTTATTTTGGACCAATTTAGGTCGTGTCTGTCCATATAGCACAAAGATGGCTAGTATTTCATTACAAGAAACACCTCTTAGAGTTTGCCAGTTGCTCCTGGAAAACGTTGCCCAGCTATTTCCTCTTATTTATCTTTACAACCCGTTGCTAAACACAAGTTGTAAAATTCTGTGGCAAACCACTAATAGTTGATTTTTTTTGTGGTGGATCTATTTTAAAAACATGCTCTTCCTACCACCTGTTACGCATTCTTACTGAAGGACCACAAGTTAATCTAAGTACAGATATAGGATTTTTTTTTTTTTTTTTTTTAAGTGCCAGTTGTCCTTAACTTCCTATCACCGTGATTTATTTGTCGAATTCTATTTTTGCAGTTCTTTGCCAACAAAACATGTTCTGAAAATATATCAGAGTTTCAGAACTGCATAAAATGGTCACTCCAGCCACAATTTTTTTAGTAGTATGTTGTCAGGATCGGGACAGGGATCCAACACGCAAAGTACAAACAGGTACAGGGTACGTATACCGGTCCTTAGAATGGCCGGGCTAACGTACAGAGAGTAGAGAGAATGGTCAGAGACAAGCCGAGGTCGAGGGAACGAGAAGACAGGTAAGCGAGGAACAAGCCGGGTCAAGGATAACGGAGGTAAACAGAGTAAGGAAACAAGCCGGGTCGAAACCAAAAGGATAACTGAGAAACACCAGAGCACTGTGTGACTAGACAGGCTAGAACCACGACAGGGCAATGAGCAACAGGGCGAAGTATGTTTAAATACCCTGGCTAGAGAGGATAGACACGCCTCCGACGAAACCTGATTAGTCTGTCTCGGACTGAGTGACAGGTCGTTCCGGATTGGCGTGATGACGTCGGCCTCCGGGCACCATGCTACAAAAGGAAGAGACTCCCTCGCGGCCGGCGTTTGTGTGACCGGGTCGACCGCGAGGAACAGAGGAAACATGGCGTCCGGACGGATGAACGTCTAAGTCTCTACCTCTCTCGGAGGTAGAGACTTCAGGTACCCTGACAGTACCCCCCCCCCTCAGATACGCCCACCGGGCGGAAAGAACCGGGACGAGATGGAAAGCGAGAGTGATACGCCCTGCGGAGACGAGGAGCATGAACATCCTCCTGAGGTACCCAACTCCTCTCCTCAGGACCGTATCCCTTCCAATCGACCAGATATTGTACTTTCCCCCGGGAGATACGAGAATCAATAATAGAGTTAACCTCATACTCCTCCTGACCCTCCACCTGAACAGGACAAGGAGGGGCTGTTGTGGAGGAGAACCTGTTACAAATAAGAGGTTTCAGCAACGACACATGAAACGAGTTAGGGATGCGTAAGGTATCAGGAAGAGCTAGACGATACGCAACTGGATTGATACGAGACAACACCCTGTAAGGTCCAATATAACGGGGAGCGAACTTCATGGAGGGCACCTTTAAACGGATGTTCCTCGTGCTCAACCATACCCTATCACCCGGAACAAAGAGCGGAGCCGCCCTTCTACGTTTATCAGCATGTTTCTTAACCAGCATAGAATTGTGCGTAAGGATTTGCCGAGTTTGATCCCACAACTTCCTCAAATTAGCAACATGAACATCAACCGACGGCACCCCCTGGGAAGGAGAAGCCGAAGGAAGAATAGACGGGTGAAAGCCATAATTCATGAAGAAGGGGCTTGAATGAGTAGAATCGCAAACGAGATTGTTGTGTGCAAACTCTGCCCAAGGAATCAAACCGACCCAATCATCCTGGTGTTCGGAAACAAAACATCGCAAATATTGTTCAATTTTCTGGTTGGTACGTTCAGCAGCTCCATTAGACTGAGGGTGATAGGCAGAAGAAAAGTTCAATTTGATACCAAGTTGCGAACAGAAGGACCTCCAAAAACGGGAAATAAATTGGGAACCTCTGTCAGACACAATTTGAGAGGGTATCCCATGTAGGCGAAAAATCTCCCTAGCGAATATCTCGGCCAATTCGGGAGAAGATGGAAGTTTAGGCAGAGGAATGAAGTGTGCCATCTTAGTGAATCTGTCAACCACGGTGAGGATAACAGTCTGTTTTTTAGAGATAGGTAGATCGACAATAAAGTCCATGGCCAAGCAGGACCACGGCTTCTCTGGAACTTCTAAGGGGTGCAGGAATCCACAAGGAAGCGTATGAGGTTGTTTGGTCTTAGTACAAACCTCACATGCAGCGATGAAATCTTTAGTATCCCTACGTAAAGCAGGCCACCAGAAATCCTTAGAGATCAACGCAAAAGTCTTGCGAATACCAGGATGTCCCGCCATCTTGCTGTTATGGAAACACTGCAACAGTTCCAGTTGAAGAGCAGGAGGAACGAAATGTCGACCCACAGGAGTCTGTCTAGGTGCTAAATGTTGTAGCTTAAGGATCTCGGCCAGTAACGGAGAATGAATCCTGAGATTCGTATTAGCAACAATATTGCATTTCGGAACTATAGAGGAAAGAACCGGCTCAGGTACAGTAGAAGGTTCATACTGGCGAGATAAGGCATCGGCTTTAGAATTTTTTGAACCAGGTCTATAAGTCAGCACATAGTTGAAGTGAGTCAGGAATAAGGACCAACGAGCCTGCCTAGAGGACAGGCGCTTAGCCTCCCCAATGTAGGACAAGTTCTTGTGGTCCGTCAGGATAGTAATAGGGTGTAAGGTTCCCTCTAATAAATGTCTCCATTCCTTTAAGGCTTTAATGACTGCTAAGAGTTCTCTGTCGCCGATGTCATATCTGCTCTCAGGGCCCGAAAGTTTCCTAGAAAAAAAACCACATGGGTGCAATGGTTTATCTACCCCCAATCTTTGTGACAGAACCGCCCCAACTCCTGTCTCAGAGGCATCGACCTCGAGCAGGAACGGTAAGGTCGTATCCGGATGGACTAGTATTGGAGCAGAAGCAAAAAGTTCTTTGAGACTCTTGAAAGCAGCTAGAGCATCAGTAGACCATGTCTTAGTATCCGCCCCTTGTTTGGTCATATTGGTGATGGGCGCAATAATAGACGAGTAGCCCTTAATGAAGCGTCTATAATAATTAGAGAAGCCAATAAATCTCTGAATAGCTTTGAGTCCCTGAGGCAATGGCCAATCTAAAATAGACTGGAGTTTGTCAGGATCCATCTTAAAGCCCTCCCCAGAAATCACGTATCCAAGAAAGTCTATCTGGGTCTGGTCAAAACTGCATTTCTCAAGTTTACAGTACAAACCATGTTGTAAAAGTTTGTGTAATACCTGTCTGACTTGTCGATGGTGGGTCTCAATCTCTTTAGAGTGTATGAGTATGTCATCCAGGTAGACAATAACACAATCATGTTGAAATTCCCTAAGAACTTCGTTAATCAAATCTTGGAAAACTGCAGGTGCGTTACAGAGACCAAAAGGCATGACCGTATACTCATAATGACCATAGCGGGTATTAAACGCTGTCTTCCACTCATGGCCTTGCTGAATTCTCACCAAGTTGTACGCCCCTCTGAGGTCCAACTTGGTGAAAATCTTAGAGCCCTTTAACCGATCAAAGAGTTCTGTAATCAAGGGGATAGGATAGGCATTCCTGATGGTTATTTTATTCAACCCTCGATAATCGATACAAGGTCTGAGTGACCCATCCTTCTTCTTAACAAAAAAGAACCCAGCCCCGGCAGGAGATGAGGATCTCCTGATAAATCCCTTGTCTAAATTCTCCTGAATATACTCCTCTAAAACAGCATTCTCTTTAGTGGATAGAGGGTATACATTGCCCCTAGGAGGCATGGTACCAGGTAATAGGTTAATTTTACAATCAAAGGACCTGTGTGGAGGTAGAGTATCAGCGTTCTTTTTATCGAATACTGCCTTTAAGTCCATGTACAAAGGAGGTATCTGTCTCTCTTTAGGCTGGGTAGTAGTGTCAGGTGTGTAAATTACAGCCAAAGGGGATACCTTCTGTAAACACCTCTCCTGACAACCCTGACCCCACGAGAGTATCTCCCCTAACTCCCAATCGATAGTAGGGTTATGTCTCTTTAACCATGGATACCCCAGGACTATGGGAACGGAAGGGGACGAAATAAGCATAAGAGATATACTCTCCTCGTGTAAGATACCAACAGACAGGCTCATGGATATAGTCTCACGAGTAATAACAGGCTCGAGTAGTGGTCTACCATCAATGGCCTCAACGGCCAAGGGGATCTCTCTTAACTGGGAAGGAATAGTGTGCTTAGTGGCAAAGGCTTGATCGATAAAATTCTCAGCAGCGCCGGAATCTATCAATGCCACGGTCTTAAGTACTTCCTTCTTCCATGTTAAAGAAACTGGTAGTAAAAGCCTGTGATTTTTGTAATTATGCGTAGAGGACAAAATAGAAACACCCAAGGCCTGTCCTCTAGAGAAACTTAGGTGCGGGCGTTTCCCGAGCGAACAGGACAATTCAGGCGTAAATGACCTCTGACTCCACAATACATACACAATCCCTCCCTTCTCCTGTACAGTCTCTCCTCTTCTGAGAGATGAGTATTGCCTATCTGCATAGGTTCAGGAATCAGTGAGGTATTGGACTCAGGACTTAGAAATGCGGGTGCTAATTTAAAGGCAGGTCTTAGGTTCCTCTCTCGAGTGTTCTGTCTTTCTCTTATACGTTCATCAATACGAGAAATGAACGAAATTAAGTCCTCTAAATTCTCTGGTAGCTCCCTAGTAGCAATTTCGTCAAGGATAACATCTGATAACCCGTTCAAGAATACATCCATATAAGCCTGTTCATTCCACTTAACTTCTGACGCCAGAGACCTGAACTCTAGTGCATAATCCACTAATGTTCGGTTCTCCTGTCTCAGGCGCAACAGTAATCTGGCTGCATTGACCTTTCTACCAGGGGGGTCAAAAGTTCTTCTAAAAGCAGCTACAAAGGCAGTATAATTGTATACCAACGGGTTATCGTTCTCCCATAATGGGTTAGCCCATCTCAGAGCTTTCTCAATGAGTAAGGTGATAATAAACCCAACCTTTGCCCTATCGGTAGGATAGGAGCGAGGTTGCAATTCAAAGTGAATGCTGATCTGGTTTAAAAAACCACGACACTTCTCAGGTGACCCACCATAACGTACAGGTGGAGTAACACGGGAAGAGGCACCTACAGTAGCTACCTCTAGGCCTGAACCTACAGAGGAAATAGGAGTAGGACGCGTCTCCTCTGGAGGATTATTAGCACGAGACAACAATGCCTGTAGTGCTACGGCCATTTGGTCCATTCTGTGTTCCATGGCGACAAACCTGGAATCAGAGGAACCAACCTGACTGTTTGTACCTGCAGGATCCATTGGCCCTGTCGTAATGTCAGGATCGGGACAGGGATCCAACACGCAAAGTACAAACAGGTACAGGGTACGTATACCGGTCCTTAGAATGGCCGGGCTAACGTACAGAGAGTAGAGAGAATGGTCAGAGACAAGCCGAGGTCGAGGGAACGAGAAGACAGGTAAGCGAGGAACAAGCCGGGTCAAGGATAACGGAGGTAAACAGAGTAAGGAAACAAGCCGGGTCGAAACCAAAAGGATAACTGAGAAACACCAGAGCACTGTGTGACTAGACAGGCTAGAACCACGACAGGGCAATGAGCAACAGGGCGAAGTATGTTTAAATACCCTGGCTAGAGAGGATAGACACGCCTCCGACGAAACCTGATTAGTCTG
The DNA here is from genome assembly GCF_036172605.1 of Pelobates fuscus. Taxonomy (NCBI): domain Eukaryota; kingdom Metazoa; phylum Chordata; class Amphibia; order Anura; family Pelobatidae; genus Pelobates; species Pelobates fuscus. Next base: position 53,134,587 of record NC_086318.1, on the reverse strand, counting down.
TCTCGGACTGAGTGACAGGTCGTTCCGGATTGGCGTGATGACGTCGGCCTCCGGGCACCATGCTACAAAAGGAAGAGACTCCCTCGCGGCCGGCGTTTGTGTGACCGGGTCGACCGCGAGGAACAGAGGAAACATGGCGTCCGGACGGATGAACGTCTAAGTCTCTACCTCTCTCGGAGGTAGAGACTTCAGGTACCCTGACATATGTAAACTGTCAACGGTATCGGAATAAGTGTCCCGAGATTAATATGCATGCACGTAAAAAAACAAGATGGAAAAATAGATTTTCCTCTAGTTATTCATCTTCTGTCTCTCTTACATTATCTTTGATTTGCCATGGAGGCATAACCAGTGAATAGCTGTATGCTTACTACAGCAAATATGTGCAGTTCCATGAATGAATCATTGGGAGCTGTTTATCGATGTATAGGATCAGCTGATTAAATAAATAAAAATAGGTGCATGGCTCTGCTATGCATGTATGAGTGTATTCAATTAATTCCTGTGCACCTGTGCAGTACTTCCCTATCCAAATAAATAGAAGACCATATGTTGTCTCCTGAAATATCTAAATTATCCTAACTATACGATAAGGCCAGGGACTAATGAAGGTATTTAAAAATTGGGCAGACAAGATGGGCCGAATCGTTCTTATCTGCCTTCACATTCTGTGTTTCTATGTTTCTATATCTCAGATTTGTCCTGGTTGATTGGACTACTGGACTTCTACTGCCTACCCTTTGCACATCCTTTCTAGCTTCTCTTTCAGTTCTTTGTATTTCTCCATCTTCTCATGTTCCTTCTTCCTAATGTTATGGTCACTGGTTATTGCCACATCAACAACTACTGCAGTCTTCTGTTCTTTGTCTACCACCACATTGTCAAGTTGGTTGACCAGTACTTGTTTGTCTGTCTGGATCTGAAAGTCCCACGGGATCTTAGCCCTTTCGTTCTCAACTACCCTTTGTGCTATCTCCTATCTGGACTTTGCCAGGTCCAGCCCATATTCGGTACAGATGTTTCAGTATACAATCCCAGTAACTTGGTTGTGCTTCTCAGTGTATGCTGTTCCTGCTAACATCTTGCACCCAGCTACTCTGTGCTTGATTGTCTCAGAGGCCTCTTTGTGCAGTCTGCACCTTGAGTCTTGTCTGGTGTGGTAGACCCCTGCTTCTATTGATCTGGTGCGGAGTGCCTGTTCCTTTGCTGCTAGGAGTAGTGTCTCAGTGCTGTCTTTCACTCATGCCTTTCAGTATATATAGTAATAATGTACCCATTTTTTAGCTAGTTCATTAAAAATGTTCTCCTATAGCTGGAATGTCATATTTTAACATTTTTAGGCCACAAGTATCATCTAATAAAAGGGGGGCCATCACTTTTATTTCAATTACATAATTGAATACAATATTGAAATATCACATAATATGTGTAACTTCTTATTTTCATGTGATGTTCATTTTTCTTTTTAATGTATATTGAACATTTTGCATCAACATAACAAGCCTGTTCAGTCTTGGCACAGCCTGGCACACATACAGGAGTAGTGGGTTTCTTCTTAGAACCCTGGAGTGTCTCAAATGTGAACATCTATCTAAATTATAAAATGTAAATAGTTTTAATATATTCAGTAATGTATTCGAAATTCATTAATTATCCAAAAAATCACTGTTTTAGCAGACCATTACTAGGGTAAAGGACTGTGACACTGGTCAAGATATGTCCATTAATATAAAATAACCAGGGGCTAGAAACTGCTATTTGGTGAACAACTGTGTGGGACAAATGCTTGTGATACCAGAATAAATCCATTTATTAGGACCAGAATCTCTGCGGTGGCAAACAGTTACTAATTAGCATACTAATACTAGAGAATTAGTTTCTATTCATATGTTATTAACTATTTTGTGCTTTGCAAAAATGTATATTTTCAACTAACAACCTTTTCAAATAATGTTTCAACTATCTGACTGTTTTAATTAATTAAGCTTAAATCTAGATTGTGGAGCCCTTCATATCTAAAATAAGCAGTGTAATTAACAAGGCTAAAAAAAGCCTAATGTTTTTTCTGTATTCTTGGATAGATCATAAATCATTAGTCCCTGATATTCCAGCACATAGTTCATGATGTATTCTTCTTTTTCAGATACAATATGATATGGCTGCTCAATGCGTTATTGCAGAGGGCTGTATATAATTAAAGGGCTACTCCAAGCATCATAACCACAGGAGTACCCTGGCCTGGTATTCAGGCAATGGTTTGTCCCTGACCTGGGTTCCTTGCTGGGCTCCTGTGCTTCCTAGTGGTCCAGTGATGTGCTTCTGGCTGGAAGCTGCCATGGTCGACATTCATTGGCTGAGAGCATCATCTGATAATTAACATGATCCAGCCTGAAGCTCTAGTTCCAAGCTGGGTGATGACACCCCTATGATATAATGTCACAATCACAAAATACATCTCATTATTATGGAATGCATGTAGCAAAACAGGAAACCTTTATAATATATTGACCTCCCCTTTGTTTTCTCAAAGCACTATTTTTGACATGACTACAGTGCAAGGGATTATTGTTGACAAAATACCAAGAGACAGATAAAGTTATGGTTCTAAGTACATCGTTAGAGAGACCTGATACACAGTACACTTTCAGCCCAGCAGAATGTCTTTATATTCCTAGGTGTTTGTTTGCTTTGTTTATTACAGAGCAGCATCTTAATGGTACTTTTTATGGCTACAGGTAACATACAGTTCAGAAGGTAAATACAGATGGTCAAGTGCTAAAGGTCACACTGGTGTAGGGAAATAGGCAGCAACATGACCCAAACCAGGATCTCTCCTCTGCGATAAATAGTAAACCTTGATGAAGAAATGGGAGTAGTGCCTTGAACATCCTTATGTGTAGTATTATGAAATGACACGAGTAGGAAAAAAGCAAATAATAGTGTAATATTTCTATAACAGCATGAGGAGGAGGATAAAGAGGTGTGCTTACACTTTTCAGAGCTATTGTTTAGCTCCACTGTATGCGCTTGAAAGGTACAATTCCCGCTTATGGATGGAAGTGTACCTATTGATCCAAGTTATTCTTCTTAAGATATATAATAAACCAAAGGCCGAAAAACAGAAAGAGAAAAAGGCAATATGATGTATTACGTATAAAATGTTGTGCACTCACATTTATCTGTTCCCCATAATGGGAAATTATGACCAGCGTGGAGTGGCATAGTCCCCTCTCAAGGATATAGAAATATGTACTCACCATGCATATAAAAGAGAAAACAAAACAAAACCATATAGTGCACGCTATAAGGTAAGTAAATGCAGATAAGTGGAAAATTACTTATAGGATAAAGAGCAAATAAAGTTTTCTCATTCTACAAGGCTAGGACGGTATTTTCCCCACCACGGAAATAGTATGCAGAAGGCAATTGATGACAAGGGAAGTGACAGGAAATCCTTTTATTATTAATAAAAGCAAAAATAAAACCATACAAATTTACTTGCAATAAATACATTACAAAAAAAATAATAATTTTAAACCTCGGTAACATGGCACCAAGGCTTGAGTCACGTGACTTGCGATATAAATAAACAGCTTAAAATTGAAAATGTATGAATCCTAAGAGAGGGGAAGCATGGATGTGCCTGTTTTACTAGCTCAAATGAAAAACAAATGGTAGAGGCACAGGATGGCTTTAGTGTTAGTGTTTTTGCAGACACCAAACAAATGGTGCTGCAATCGAGACATGTGGCTTGCGATGTTAGGGGAGGGTCCTCATAAATAGAAGAGACATGTACTCTCAAATGTTATTAGGCTGAGGAAGTAGCATAACCATAATTTACTAAAAATATTGTGTGTAGGAGAGCGAAGATGTAGACATTATTGAAATCCTTAAAACTGGTGTCCTGGCAGGTTACGTGACCAACGTCTTTACAAGATAAAATGGTATCAATATAATTTTAAAAAAAAGTAGTTTAAGGCATAATTTTAATATATAGAGCTTAGACTCCATCAAAATGGCATTTTGGAGCACAGAACCACATAAGAGAGAGTAAGAGTTTTGCAAATAAATGTGTAGACCTTTAGAGTAAAAAATTATATATGGCATATAGAATACTAAAATACATAAAACAGCAAGCCTTACATAAATAATAGACAATAAAAATGTTTAAAGGAAATTGAATAAATCAAAATCTGCTTTTAAATTCTTTATTTTGGTTGCACAGGCGAGTACAATAACATTACAAATGCCACAACAGCGTACATGTGTATACTAAACATTCTAAACAGTGGCATGGGCAGTAGCGCATTGTTTTTTTTTTTTTATTACAGGCTTATTTCAAAAGCTGAACTTACAACAATAACAGAAACAGGCATATAAACTAAGAGTTGCAGGATTTAAATATTCAGTGCTATATACTAGCTTAGATGTCATGCTAGAGGCAGGTAAGTAAATACATCAAGTCAGACAGTCCGACATTATAATGTTTAGAGAGCGAGCTAGTTATCACATTATGTTTAGACAGTTCCTAGTCCTTCCTGCCTCAATTATGTTAGTAAGTATGATATAAACATGCTGATTTTCAAGGTCGAAAAATATAAAATCACCTTGCGCGGCAAGACAGTAACGTTGGGTACATATATTGACATAAATAACTATGTAGATGTAACGGAATGCAGTAGTATAGTCCACGATTTCCGCTGGTATCACAGGTAATCCACAGTCAGGGTTAGAAAGCAAGACAATATCCCCAATCCTCCCAATAACCGGACGAAACATAGTTTGGGAGTCAACTAACTTGCTTTATTCACAGACTTCCATATTTATGCAGTTCCCCATGCAAGGGGTTTCCTTACAGATGTTACAGGGGATTTCTCCCATCAGGCAGTGTAATTATCCCAACAGGCATTGCTGCACGAGAGGGATCCTCCCACTAAAATGGACGATTAAGTGGATTATCCCCTCATGCAGCAGAACTGACAATTCACATAAAAATCTGTATTTCACATAATATTCATCGCTTTTATACGAACAACCGTTCAGTAGATAGCTGGGGTCTGCGGGCACATTTCGTGAGAATACCGCTCAGATCCCAGCTAAACCAGCCGAACGCCGCACTAAATACATTCAACCATCGAGTTTGGTTTGAAACTACCGAACACTGACGGGAAACACAATGTGATGAGCGCGGAACTCCCGAACGCCCTGGAAGTCCAGCGGTGTTCGTATCATCAAGTAGCCGTTTTCAGTTCCAGGCACTCGACGACCGAACACCGCTGCAGAGACAAAGGATCCAAGATGGCCGACCGCCGCATGGTCGGTAGCCGAACGGTGGCCACCTAGGAGAGCCTTTAATTACCGATTGCAACATTGTTGCAATCGGTTAACGAGCGCCACACGTCTCTAAGTGTGTGGTCCACCTGGGGAGCCCTTATTCGTTTGACGAACAGCCCGGATAGCCGCGGTTCGTCGAACGAAGTGTTTGCATGCTGGTAGCTTACGGCTGCCAGCATGCGAACTACCATAGTACAATACACATACAGCAAAAGATACGTAACACACAATACAGCCTACAGACAACCTTTCTATATATTGTCCAGAAGTGGCAAGGTTTGCCACAATGCTCCCCCAGAACCAAGCCGGCATACACAGTCTGATCCCAACGGATCGGCTTGGGGATGTCCGGGAGAGTACTCACAGATCATTTTTCAAGTTCAGTTTGCCTAGATAACCCGTCGGCGTTACCGTTTTGTTTCCCTGGGCGGTAATGTATGGTGAAGTCGAAGGGCTGCAGCGCCAAACTCCAGCGCAAAAGCCTAGCATTGTCCCCAGCCACACGGTTCAGCCACACCAACGGGTTGTGATCTGTGAGTAAGGAAAAAGGTTGTCCATACAAATACGGCTGCAACTTTTTGAGGGCCCACACCACGGCCAGGCATTCTTTCTCGATGGCGGCGTAGCTTACTTCGTGGGGCAACAACTTTCGGCTCAAGTAAGCTACGGGGTGTTCTCCGCCATCCGCTCCCACCTGGCTCAGCACTGCTCCCAATCCAAACATTGAAGCGTCTGTGTTGGATCAGGATTCAGGAGCAGTAAGTACAGGAGCATTAGTCAAAGCAGTCTTGAGTTGTTGAAATGCCTGCTCACACTCTGGGGCCCAGACGACCTGTCGGGGAAGGTTCTTGCGGGTCAAGTCAGTCAAGGGTTTGGCCAGGGTGCTGTAATTAGGCACAAATTTCCTATAATACCCCGCAGTACCTAGGAAGGCTAGCACTTGGGTTTTTGTCCTTGGGGTGGGCCACTTTGCTACGGCCTCAATCTTGGCTGGCTCGGGTTTCTGTTGCCCACACCCCACCCGGTGGCCCAAATACTGCACCTCGGCCATAGCCCCTATATGTCGTAGGTGCTCGTCCCAGGTCTGGCTAAATATTGCGATGTCATCTAAGTACGCACAGGCATAATCTTGGAAACCGTCCAGTAGCCTATCTACCATCCGCTGAAAGGTGGCCGGAGCGTTTTTCATTCCGAATGGTATGACCCGGAATTGTTACAGGCCAAATGGAGTGACAAACGCCGACTTAGGCATGGCATCATCGGCTAGTGGAATTTGCCAGTATCCCTTACATAAATCTATGGTAGTGAGATACTGGCCCCGTGCCATCTTATCCAACAGCTCGTCTATCCGGGGCATCGGGTAGGCATCCGACACCGTTTTGTCGTTTAGCCTCCGGTAGTCGACACAGAAACGTGTCGTGCCGTCCTTCTTAGGTACCAGCACTACCGGCGATGCCCAGGGGCTATCTGAGGGCTCGATAACCCCTAGCTGTAACATCTCGTCTAGCTCTGCCTTCATATGGGTCCTGACTGACTCTGGGACCCGATATGGAGCCTGTCGCATAGGTAGCTGTCCCGGGGTTTCGACTCGGTGGGTGGCCAGCGGAGTGTACCCAGGCAAATTGGAGAAGGTAGCCCCTTTAGCTACGATCAGCTCTTGTACCTGGGCACGTTCCTGAGGGCTTAGCCGCTCCCCCAGCTGAACCCCCCGGGAGGGCTCTATCTGCTCTTCCGGCTCTAATAGGTCAGGTAGGGGCAGGTTCTCCTGATCCTCGGAGGCTGAGGCACATAACGCCGTCACGTCCTCTACCCTCTCATGGTAGGGTTTGAGCATGTTCACATGGAGCATGCGTCTCTTCCCTACCCCTGAGCAGGGGCCGATCACATAGGTGGTGTCACATCTCTGTTCCACCACCTGGTATGGGCCTTGCCAGACGGCCTGCAGCTTGTCTGTGCGGACGGGTTTTTAAAATTAAAACCTTCTGCCCCACTTGAAAGCTGCGGTCTCTGGTTCCCCTATCGTACCAGCGGCGCTGGCGTTGTTGGGCCGCCTGGAGGTTGGTGCGCACAGTCTGAGTCAGCGCCTCCAGACGGTCCGGGAACTCCAGTACGTATGATACAATAGGGGTTCCATCTGTGCTACTCTCTCCTTCCCAGTGCTCCCTAATTAGATTCAAGGGCCCTCGTACCCTTCTTCCGAACAGTAGTTCGAACGGGGAGAATCCTGTCGATTCCTGGGTGACCTCTCTATATGCAAAGAGCAGGTGAGGTAAAAACCTCTTCCAGTCTTTATATGTTTCCCCAAACGTACGGAGCATCTGCTTCAGCGTACCATTGAATCTCTCGCATAGTCCATTGGACTGGGGGTGGTAGGCAGAATTGACTATTGGCTTAATGCCACATACCTTCCACATATGTTGGGTGACCTCGGCGGTGAATTGGGTCCCCCGGTCAGATATTATTTCTTGGGGAAACCCCACACTGGAAAATACCTTCATTAAGGCCTCAGCTACTGTTTCGGCGTGAATATTAGTGAGCGCTACGGCCTCGGGGTACCTGGTGGCGTAGTCCACTACCGTTAGGATATACCTTTTTCCAGAGGGACTGGGCTTGGGTAGGGGCCCCACTATATCCATGGCTACCCTACTGAAAGGCTCTGCAATGATAGGGAGGGGACATAGCTTGGCCTTGTGGCGGTCACCTCGTTTACCTACTCGTTGGCAAATGTCACAGGAGGTGCAATACTGTCACACATCCTTAGAAATTCCGGGCCAGAAGAAGGCATGCGTTAATCGATACCGGGTTCGGGTCATCCCTAGATGTCCGGACAAGGGAATATCATGAGCAATCCTAAGTAGCTCCTGCCTATACTTCTGGGGGACTACTAGCTGTTTGGTTGTCACTGTGACGGACCCTCCTATTTCTCTCTGCGATGCGGTACAGTAGCCCTTTCTCCCATGTGTACCGCTCCCCCTCTAGCCCGGCCTGGTCAGTGTGTACCCTGTCCGGATATATCTGTAGGGTGGGGTCTGACTTCACCTCTGCCTCAAAGGTAGTTGGGGTATCCCAGGACATGTGGGTCTTGTGGGGGTCATGGTCTCTTACCTGAGCCTCAGAGTGTAGTGGTGGAGCCGTGGTGCGAGCCTGTTGCCGTGTAGTCACTGGATGGGCTTCCTGGTGTGGAGCCTGGGGTATAAAAGCAGAAGTCATCTGGCCCAAGTCATTCCCCAGTACCACATCTGCGGGTAAATTTTGCATAAGACCCACTTCCACAGTCCCCTCTCCCACACCCCAATTCAAATGCACCTTGGCAGTGGGTAGTCTGTACACTGCTCCCCTGCCACTCGCACTGCCACTGATCCACCAGTGTGGGTTGAACCGGGAACTAAATGAGGTGCGACCAAAGTTAGAGTGGCCCCGGAATCTCGGAACCCTTGTACCTCCTTCCCTTCCAGGGTCACTAGCTGGCGATGATGCTGCCTGTTGTCAGTGGCTCGAAGCGACATCACCTCGTGAAGTACTCCTAGAGGTTCCTCGGTCTGGGTGCTCAATATTTCCTGGGTGGTTGGTGCTACTTGATAATGATGAGCAGCTGCCCTTGGGGCCAAATTTTGTCGGACTTGGTTCCACGCTTGTCTGCTCCGATTCTGAGTGCACTCTTGGGAGATATGTCCCCACTGTTTGCAGGTGTGACACTGGATGTTAGCCCGGCCATTGTATCGGGAGCGGTAAAGTTACTGGGTGACACGGTGGGTCGAGGATAAGTCTTAGTTAGGAATCCGTGATGTCTCCTGGCATCAAAATGTTGATCAGCTAGTCGAGCCGCTTCCGTTAGGGTGAGGGGTTTTCAATCTCTCACCCATTCTTGTGCCTCTGGGGACAAGCCATTAAAGAATTGTTCCAGCAGCATCAACTGCCTCAACTCTTCCATAGTAGTAGCGTTGCTGGCTTGTATCCACCCTTGGGATGCTTGGTCCAGCTTGTGCGCCCACTCTGCATGTGAATCTTTTTCTGGTTTGCGCAAACCTCTGAACTTGCGCCGGTATGCCTCTGGGGTAATGGCATACCTCTCTAAAATCGCCCTTTTTACTTTTGGGTAATCTTTGCTGTCCTCTCGGGGCACAGCGCGGTAGGCTTCCGCTGCCCTACCCGATAGATTGCCTGCCAGTAGGGGTACCCATACGGCCGGTTCCAAGTCATGCAGATCACACAGCCTCTCGAAATCTTGTAAATACCCGTCAATCTCATCTTTTTCTTCACAAAACACTTTAAATGCGTGATATGGGATTTTGGGCTTTACCTGTTCGTAAATGGAGGTAGTAACGGACTCTGCCCTGGACGGTGTCTCCGGGGTGCGGTTTGCCATCAGATAATCATGCACATCTGACATCAGCACGGTCAATATCTCCAGAGGTACTGGCTGTGGCAGAAACTCCACCCTGGTCCTCAGCTCTCTCTGGTATGGGGTCTCTTCCATGGCTGGTGGAGGTGTAGCGCTGCGGGCTCTGTCTCCCTCCATCAGTTCAGCGATCAGCACAGCTTTGGATTTGTTGCTGGCTATCTTACCCCTGGCTTCCAGTAGCTCCTTTAATGTCTGCCGTTTCAATACAGTATAATCAATCTCCATACGAATTGCCCTTTGCTTTCCTTGTTCGGTAGTTTCAGCTTACACGAACACCGCCTTTCGGCTGTAAGGTTGGATCCCGTCGCTTGCCACCAATTGTAACGGAATGCAGTAGTATAGTCCACGATTTCCACTGGTATCACAGGTAATCCACAGTCAGGGTTAGAAAGCAAGACAATATCCCCAATCCTCCCAATAACCGGACGAAACACAGTTTGGGAGTCAACTAACTTGCTTTATTCACAGACTTCCATATTTATGCAGTTCCCCATGCAAGGGGGGTTTCCTTACAGATGTTACAGGGGATTTCTCCCATCAGGCAGTGTAATTATCCCAACAGGCATTGCTGCACGAGAGGGATCCTCCCACTAAAATGGACGATTAAGTGGATTATCCCCTCATGCAGCAGAACTGACAATTCACATAAAAATCTGTATTTCACATAATATTCATCGCTTTTATACGAACAACCGGGGTCTGCGGGCACATTTCGTGAGAATACCGCTCAGATCCCAGCTAAACTAACCGAACGCCGCACGAAATACATTCAACCATCGAGTTCGGTTTGAAACTACCGAACACCGACGGGAAACACAATGTGATGAGCGCGGAACTCCCGAACGCCCTGGAAGTCCATCGAGTAGCCGTTTTCAGTTCCAGGCACTCGACGACCGAACACCGCTGCATAGACAAAGGATCCAAGATGGCCGACCGCAGCATGGTCGGTAGCCGAACGGCGGCCACCTAGGAGAGCCTTTAATTACCGATTGCAACATTGTTGCAATCGGTTAACGAGCGCCACACGACTCTAAGTGTGTGGTCCACCTGGGGAGCCCTTATTCGTTTGACGAACAGCCCGGATAGCTGCGGTTCGTCAAACAAAGTGTTTGCATGCTGGTAGCTTACGGCTGCCAGCATGCGAACTACCATAGTACAATACATACAGCAAAAGATACGTAACACACAATACAGCCTACAGACAACCTTTCTATATATTGTCCAGAAGTGGCTAGGTTTGCCACAGTAGATAATGTGCTTATTTGGCTCTGGGAGTTATGTGAGTGTTGGGGGTCTGCATCCTTCCCTTCTTGTGTGGGTTAGAGAGTGTGTCACTATGTGCTTCCCTTTGGTGTGACCTGATGAAGTGTGGGCTGGTGTGCTCCATGAGCCGTGATTGCCCGGTTCTGAGGAGTATGGGAATCTATGAGAGTGTTTCACAGGGTTATGTGGCCTGAGACCGAGTCTGCGGCGGTTGTGTGCAGTGTCCAAGTTAAAGGTATATATGTTGTGTATACCGGGGCATAAGATGTGGCACTGAGCTGTGCATTGTTATTGGCTTCAGTTGTGTGTGTGCATGTGCGTTATGTTAAAACCAGCTGTTGCATTGTAGATGCAGGGTTGCATCTGCAATCTGTGCAGTTATTAGGTCTCGAGTCTCTAAGTCCCGGATCAAAGATTGTTTGTTTCCCGCACATCTATTCTGTGGTGCGGACGAGGGCCATCTCAGGGTGACTCAATAGGTCGAAACAGGTTAGTCAGCTTAGGTGCAGTGGGAAAGGGTTTTCATTCAAATCAGGAGTTGTCCCCAAGTTGACAGGAATCCTGCCTTTGGGAGTGTTGGGGGGGTCTCCGCTGACCCATGCTGCCACAGTCAGTCTATTCCCCTACTTGGGTGGGGTATTCCGTGACTCTGGAATGTCCACCGGGGGTCGGTACCTTGTGGTTGTGGGGTTGCCACTCTTCTATCCCAGGTCATGATAAAATTCAGCTCCATAAGTCCACAGGCTCGGATCTCTCAGGAGGCTGGGTCTTCCCTTTGTTGGGGGCTTCGATACGCTCGGGTGTTGCGCTGTTGCCTGCTGCTTTTGGGCCTCCTGCGATGTGGATGGCTTCGCAGAGGATGTCTCCACATGGGTCTTGGGTTAGGTTGGCGTATGGTGGAGTTGGTAGTGGCAGCTTTGTGCTGTGTGACTGAGGGAGTCTTCATCCACCTCCGGTCCCCCAACCGTTCCGCCTCCCCCTCTGATTTAGGCTGTGCTCGTCTGATGTAGTTTTCTAGTCGCTCCCAGAATCTATTAAAGATGATGTTCAACTGAGTAATATGATGTACCTTCGGCTCTTGAGTCTGGCCTCCAAGCTGTGCTTGTTTAGGTGAGGTCCTCTGGGGTGCGTCCGCCATCTTCAGAGGCTCGTCATCCCCAGCGCTTTGTAGTGGTAGTACAGCTCGGGCCAACTTTGCTGTTTGCTGCAGGGCGGAGGGGACTGGGATGACCCCCACCGGTCCATAGGGGGGGAACGGGATCCCATGCCGAGGGTTGCTGCGCACCGTGGCCGAGGGAGAGTGGCCGTCTCTCTCGCAATAACCACTTGCGCCGCGCTTCAGGTTGGGCCGCAAGGCCTATCCGCGCTTCCGTTAGGGGTTGTTGCAGGAGTTTGGTATTGTTGAGTTCCCCCTCAGAAGCAGATCGGTCCCCGAGTCTCGTAAGGTCGTTTTCGGCAGAGAGTATGCCTTTTTGGCGATGTTTATGGCCAGCAATGTTGGAGCTGTGATCAGGCATGTCCTGCCATCTTGGTTGCCAGGCCCCGCCCCCCCAAAAATCTGCTTTTAATCTGCCTTGGGGTGTCAGATTTATGTTTAAATCAAATACCCATCTAATTTCTCTTTTGCCTAAAATGTTGGTAATAATCCATCCTTCCAAAGAAAAAAACTTCTAGCATAATTTAAAAAAAGAAATTTGGATCTTTACTTTGCATTAAAAAGTGCGCAGATACTGTGGGATTAATAAAACTTGTTAAAATATTTCTTCAGTGTTTGGCGATTCTCAGTTTTAAATGTATTGTAGTCCTACCCACATAATGTTAGCCACAAGGGCATTCCAGTAAGGTTAAGAGCTATGGTACGTACTAACCTCACATTTTAGGTTACGGAATCATTAATATTTATTTAATATTGTATTTATAAATAGGTCAAAATGCAGATTCTAATAAAAAAATATATACTGCCAGTTATTTTCCATCTCTAGCATTTTGAACTAACTCAATGTAAATTCCTTTTAATATGACTTTTTAGCACTGGTTCCCTCAAATATATTCCTTACCCTCTCTCACTCCACTTACAACCACTTGCATATTTACTTTCAGGCTTTAACTAATGTGTGGAATACCCCAGCACTGTAACAATGTGTACCATGTGGATGCTGATTTGCATTGATCGGAGGAAATGTCTATTGAGGATAATGGGAGATCCTTTTGGTGAAGGACAGAGTTTGATCTTTCTACAAATAATAGTAGTTGGCTAATCATTTTTACTTCTCTAATTTTGTCTTTCTTTACCATATCAGATCATCCAAAAGGCAGGCTAAGGGGGTGCCTAAGGCCCAGACCTGTCACCTACACTTTATTACCTGTCTTTCTGCTTAACTCTTAGCCAGGCCAAAGCAATATGTTGCTCAGCAGTAAACTGATGCAATGCAGGCCTCATGGGGGTGCAAACTGTGAGAATGTCCTGGGAGGATACTGTATTAATTGGCTCAAAGAAAATTTAGCTAGGGAGTTCAAAGAGTTAGTATGGGGGAGACACTATGGGGCATGGGGCAGCCAGCATGGGAGGAGATTCTACGGTGTCAGAGAGTGCAAAGAGGAGGCACTATGGGGTATGGGAGAAGACATAATGTAGAAAGGGATGAGATAGTATATTGGTATACATTAAAGGGTGACATTATGGAAGCAGATGAATTGAGAGGTAAAATAATGAGGATTGTGTGGATGGTTCCTTGTCTGTGCCCCAGGTTCTAAACAGGACTATAGTCTTTCCCTGCTACTGTACTTAGAACAACTGGAAATATAATCTTCTGCTTTGAACAATGAGATATTATTGAGTTGTCAGTTTAAAAAAGAGGAATCTGCAGCCCTGTTCCACAGGAGACATTATAATGAGTAGGTTTACTTCCTAATTAGCCATCTAAAATATTTGTATGCAATATGTGCTCAAACCATGCCCTGGGACACAGGAGGCAAATCCCTGTTAACCTTTTTGGCACAGCCAAATCTCTGTTAAGGAGGGAGAGAATTAATGACAGCAGTCACAGTGTTTCTCCTAGTGTGTGTGTGTGTGTGTGTCTGAATCTGTGTGTCTTTGTCTTAAATATCTCAGCAGCTGGAATAGAAGCAAACAATTTCTGGAATTTAATGTGTTGTGGAAAAAATAAACAATACAATACTATTTAAAATGTTATAAAATCTCATTATATAAAATATACCTCTATTATAGAAAATGGGGTCTTCTCATGGTTTTGTAGAGTTCCATAAACGTCTCTCTTTTAGTATACAGCTCCAGAACATTTTTTTTCCTGCAATTCATTGTTCCTTGTTATATATCTTTCATGTTTTCTATTATTATTATATAGACCATACCTAAAATTATTCTGGAATTTGATGTATTACTTCCAACACATAAATGTAGCTTTAGCACATTTAGCACAAAAAAAAAATGCTACTAACATTGGTTTTATGTTATTAATATATAGTGCATTTTGAATTTGCATTTGTATTTTAAGAACTGTGGGACTTGTTATTGCAAATATTAACATAAGTATTAAACAGTTTATTCTATTTTTTATTGCTTTGTCTATACAGCAAGAAAGTCTTCTCTCTGCAGGCTGGTGTTGCATAAATTTACAAACATCATGCAAATGTATTATTTGCAATAAAACTGACTAATGAACTTTAAAGGCAAATCCCAGTCTGCTGGATCCGCAAGCGGTTATTATCAATCATTCAAATTTACGCTTGTGTATTTGTTTTAGGTAAATTGTAATCACTCCTTAATTTATGGCTTTTCAATATGTTTAACATGTATCCATGTATCAAGTCCATCTCTTGGCTTTAAGATTCAGTTAAAACATGTGTACAATATGCAAATAAATAAATACAAAATCATTATATCTTTCTTCGGACTAGTATTCTATATGACTATATTACAGTGTCTGAATGACGATATATCTTCCATGCATTTAGACAGATTAATGCGTCAGTAATGGACTCTGTGGTCCAGTTGGGAAGATAGAAATATTTCTCCTAACCAGAGTGCATTGACTGCATGGTGGCTACACTGGAGAGTAGAAGCACTGGAAGGATGTGATAAATGATAATTCATTGCACTGTTCACCCTACACATGAGTCTTTGATGCTTGCCTCTTGTTGAGGTGGTAAAAGGTGACATTTTGTCTTTCGCATATTGCCACCACTCACCAGAGTCTCAGCTTAAAACTATACTCAATGCTCTATAGCCACTAGCGTGCACCAATTTCAGGTCAACATTTTATTTAACTCTATTGTAAACAATTTTAATTGATGATCAAAAGCAACAAAGAACAAAATGACATAAATATGGCGTTATATGACATCATATATTAAAGCAAGTAGACATACAATACAGGCAGATGATTGGGTCCATATATAAAAAGCATCAAGTTGGCATACAATATAGGTGGATAATTGTATCCATATATAAAAAGTATTTCTTAAGATAAGTAAATCCAAAAAAAACATGTAATGGTTTGTATAGATTGACCCCAAATTAATTTTAATGCATTTACAGAAACGGGACTTGAAAACACAGTGATGCCACGAGAAGGAGCAATTACCTTTTGAGGCTTTCGCTCCTTATGGAGGGTGTCAATGATGGTTTTCTGCACAACTGTCAGGTCAGCAGTCTTCCCCATGATTGTGATTCCTACTGAACCAGACTGAGAGACCATTTAAAGGCTCAGAAAACCTTTGCAGGTGTTATGGCTTACTTAGCTGATTAGAGTGGGACACTGTGAGCCTAGAATATTGCACCTTTTCACAATATTCTAATTTACTGAGATTGGGGATTTGGGGTTTTCACACTTATGACAAATCACGTCTTGAACTATCTTGCTTTGCATGTAATGCATCTATCTCATATTTTAGTTTCCCCTTTTACGTTGCATTACTGAAATAAATTAACTTTTGCACGATATTCAAATTTTTCGAGTATCACCTGTATGTATAAATAAGCTGGGTGTGTTAGAGGAGAGATCAGGCAGGTAGCTGCCTAGGGTCACCTAATGGTTAATTTGTTCTGGCAGGACACCCCTGGCCATAACTTTAGTGGTTATGGTGTCTGGAGTCTTCCTTTAAAATCTGGTTCTTTTGCGGCACCCCTCTAGCTTGGATACCCCTCCTCCTCCTCTTTAGCAAAACCACAACTCTCCATAACTTAAAATACAAATTTCTTTATAAAGTGCTAAATTAATAAGCATCACTGGTTTCAGATAAAAAAAGCTCTCTGCGTCAAAACTGCCATAAAGCACACTGTCCTCCTTGCATACAATAGAAGACGAAACTTATGGAATTAGTTACAAGAGTCTGATGATTTTACCTTGACCCCTAGTACCGCTGTTACTAGTTTATTATTTGTCACAATAAAGTCAATACCTTTTAATGTTACACAATAATATATTGACTTTACTGACCTTAGAGCTCGTGACTCATTTCCTTCCTTGCTTCCTGGCCATACAACCTTTCTATCTAGCGATACTCTTAATCCGTTTATATAAATATTTTCTGATACAATAGTCAATACATGTTGAATTCTGCTTATGGTTGTTGGTACTATAATTAAAAAACACTGTTCATTTCACAAAACAAAATAAAATTAGTCGAATTTAACGGAGTGCACGTGTATATATATATAGTAAATGTTATTAAATGTTTCTTCATCCTGAACATAACATCTACATCATCCTGAGGGGGTTGTCATATAAACATATCAGAAGTTTTCAAATATAGAAGTTAGATAAAAGTAGATAAGAGGGGTACGGTTCAAATATGTGACTTATTCAAATATGGTTTCTATGAACTCTGAGAACGGACAAAAGCTTAGAGAAACTTAGTAGCCTGCCCTTCAGGAAATCTTTGCTAAGGTCTCAAAATAGTTTTCGCTCACTTGTGCCATTACAGAGGGAACATATTCTGAAGCATATCAGACTGATCCCACCTGTAAGGGCAGAACCAAAATACCAGCAAGTTCTCTCTGAACGAGAGATCAAGCTTGACAAAAATCCTTTAGGGTCGAAACGTTGCTGTACACTCTCCCAATAAATCTGCTTATCCTTTGAAACTTCAATGCCTGAACCATTTTCTGTCTTTCAACTATCGTTTGAAGTTTGACCTATCTTGGGTCCGGCAGCACCCTGGTTATCAAGGGAGTGCGGTGTCCCTCTGTTTCATCTAACAGAATTTTAAGGCAAGGCAGTTGACAAGTTTAATTGAGTCTTTACTAACATTTTGATTAATGAGTTGCAAGAGGATTAATAAACACAAACAATTCAATTATCATATTAGAAACACTAAATTCAAGAGAAAACACATAGAACATATATGTAAATATAAAATGCAAAAATAATATGTACAATTATAAAAATGGCTACAAATGTGGCCCAATTCTGACTTCCAGATTAAAAATGTAATCTGTATTTAATTAATTGATATAAATGTAAATATTTTTGAGCCTAAATATAAAGTAAATTATCTTTAGTGTCAATTGGTTATAAATTATACAAAAAGAAAGAGAGGGCATCAGCACATTTCTTACATGTTCACATTGATATGCACATGTATTTTCCACTTCTGCATTTAGTATCAACAAACAAGCAATTTCCAGACTGATTGTGCATGACCACTAATGGTGTGCACTTCATATATATCTCAAAGAACAGCATATCTGTCAACAGAACCTTCTGTAGGAAGATTTATCGAAATATTGTTTTTAAATATTCCACCAACTGCTGACCCTTTCCATTTCCCCTTCTCTCGTTTTATGGCTTGTTTATGAAACACACATTGTGGAACTGCCATAGACGTTGCTAGTAGAGGGATTGGGGGACCTTTTAGTCCCAGATCTCCACAGTTTGTAGAGGGTGCAGGAGGATATTAGTGTTTTGTATTTATGTAACAACTTATCATTTTTGGGGGGTTCTTCTGAGTTCTCCAAATTCCATTATACTTACTGCAAAGAGTACTATGTCATTTATTATTATTTATTTTGAGGGCACCTTTTGGTCAAGTTTAGTGATTAAACCTAATAATGGACTCCTTAATTTGGTAAAGTTTATTGAAGTTTCTAATACTAGACGACAGCATAAAGAATATTATGAAAATAGCAGACAGATGCGCAAGGGGTAATTCTAAGGTGGAACAAAGTTTACCATACTATTTAATAACATTCCCATAGCATATGCATAGAGCAATGGGATGTTTTCCAGAGCAGTGAAGATGATCATACATAGTGAGTATATATTTAAGTGCATAATAGATTAACAGCTAGAGCACTCACCCGCTATTCTCAAAAAAAAATTATAAATATTTTTTTTTTTTTTTTAATACGTGTGGGCATAATCTCTATTTTGACTTGTGGCATTTTTTGTAACTGCTTTGTGTCGTTTTGTTAAAAGTATTTTTAGTAAATTGACACCTAATTTATTGTGGAGCTGAGAAATAACTGCATGGCAGAAACTCAGTTTGGAGTTTATATACTGTGCAAAATGTTTTTTTTTTTTCCTCTTATTGCAGCTGAGATACAGCAGGTAGTAAACAGCATTTGGCTGTATGTTTGCTGTGTTGCCAGTTTTCAGTTTTGCTGCCTTAGTAAATTGATTTGCCTGAGTGAATTCCCCTGAGATGTGAAAGGTGGTAATTTTTTCAATTTTCGCAATCCGAATGGAATAGACTTCAAATGGAGGTGGAGGTGGAGACTGGGAACTCAAGATTGCCTAGGGTACACAGAACTTAAAAACAAATTACCTGTCATTGGGGTAGTCATTATGGCATTTATTTGTTTCTAATCTGACCTCAAAGTCTGTCACTGTTATTCAACAAACTATCACCAAATTTTAATTAAGGCCTTAATTTAATTTGTTTGAATCAGAATCAAAAAAGTTCCCAAACTGTTAAAAAAAACATTCTCAGACATTTTAAAGGGACACTGTAGCCACCCAGACCGCTTCATCTCATTGAAATGGTCTTGGTGCAGTGTCCCTCTCCCACTTAGTCCTGTAATCTAAATCATTGCAGTTTCTGAGAAAATGCAATAATTACATTGCAGAAATAAGACTGCCTCTAGTGGCTGTCAATCAGACAGCCACTGAAGGCACTTCCTGCTTGCTAATTGACTTTTGATAATTCATTTGAAAAGGTTTATTTTAAACATATTGAAATCATTTCTGATTATAATTGAAACAAAATAAATTGAGGCATATTAGGGTTATTTTCTAAAGTGAAAATTCAAGTGGAATTCAAGGTGAATGTCAAACTTAAGGCCACAGTAGACAAAATATAAGCACAGCTGACATTAGAGAATGTTTCCAATGACTTTCACTTTGTATTCAACTTGAATTCTCACCTTAGTGAATAACCTTGTAAATCTGTAGCCGATAGCAAGAATTCTCCAACAAGGCATAGTCACAAAATTGCCTTCAGATTTAATTTGCAACAACTTGGGGTTTTGCTAATAACCTTGTTAGACTGTGTATTTAAAATGCGGACATTTATTTTTCAAATATAACATACTTATTAATTTTTTTTTTACTTTTCTATACTTGCAAAAAAAATAAAGAATAGCAGACAGGCATATTTAGATAATTCGGCTTGAATTCCTGTTGGAGACACGATATGCCACTTTCCATATGTTTCACTTTTTGAAAAGGACTGTCATCCATCCACGTTACAGATATTATAATAGGTCAGAAGTACCAGATTTAAAAAATAAAAACCATTTAAAGTTGATACCTATCAGAAGAGAACAAAAATCAGGACCATTTTACACTGAAAACATCATTTTGAATAAATAATATCCTAAAATTTTAACATCATTGATATGCATAAAACATAGCAGATTATGTATTTTAACTAACAAGAGGAAAGTGCTATGAACAAATATGCATAATTCATACATTCCAGGGTTTTTATAATGTATTAAAATGAGGTCAACCTTCTTCAGAATTTCATAAATAAAGGATTGTTTTCAGAGTATGCATATTTTACAGTTCATTTCCACTGCATTTGTACATATTTACATTATTCTTCTCCCTGCATACTAAGCAAATTCTTAGTTATGGATAAATATGATTTTAGACACAAAAAACCCTAGCATTGCGAATGCTTCTCATTCTAGATTACTGGTGGGTAGTCATCCTTCAGAATAATTTCTGTACCATGGGCTTTGTGCTGATCTGAAACTATTTATGAGCTGAATTTTTGCCATGAAAATGAGACCACATTAATACATGACCTTTAACAAAAGACATTGTATTTGCAAGAAAAAAAAGTGGCGTCTTACAAGACTAAAACTCAAGAGAAGTAAATCGTATCTTAAGGGAATATATTATTTACACGTTTGTGTTGTATAAAAACAGAAATCATGCTGTTAATAAAAATCCTAGAATAAATTGAATTGTCATGCTCACAATAGATTATTTAAAATTAGGTTTTAGCCGCATATCATAGCCATAAAAATATCGGGGGAAAATGTAGCTTGCCAACTATGTCAAAGTAACCAAATCCTGGTAGACATAATTTAATTACTTTTACTTATCAAATACTTAGAGCTATATGCTATATAATTTCCTGCAACTATTTTCCTTAATTTAGAGATAACTATATTCACTAAAACATTCACGTAATTTAGAGTCCTGTTTTGTTGTATAAAAAGACATTTCTTGTGTCCACCCACATATAATAAAGGTCCCATTTTGTGGGAGGGCTATTGTATCAGGCCTTCCCCATTTGTTTGCTTGTTCTAGACCAGGCATAGGCAACCTTTGGCACTCCATATGTTTTGGACTACACCTCCCATGATGCTTTGCCAGCATTAAGGGTGTAAGAGCATTAGGGGGGATGTAGTCCAAGACATCTGGAGTGCCAAAGATTGCCTATCCCTGTTCTAGACCCTTTTTTATGAGCGTTTAACAACATAATAGGGGTTACAGGCCACTCACTGCCTGGCCTTGTTGGAGGTATGGCTAAGGGAGAGATTATACACTTCATTATACAAATTCATAAGAGAAATGGTTGCTCTGATAGGCTGTATTTGGTCGCAGTTGCCCATTGCTGCTCAGGCTAATGCTTACTCATTAGCCCAAGCAGCACAGCGGTGATAGGCTGCTGCTGACACTCGTTTAGCATTAAAATATTAAGAGTGATTTAACGCTCAATGGAATGGGATTCCAGACACTATGACCACTTCAATGAGATGAAACAGTTACGGTGCCTTCACAGTCCCTTAAAATACCACATCATGAAAAACAATGTAGATGGCCTTTTAGAGTGGGAGATTAAAGGGAGAAGCTACGCACCAAAACAACTTTAGTTTAGCAAAGCAGTGTTGATGATTCCTATAAACAAGCATTGAAGAAGGAAATTCTCCTGGCTTTCTGGCTGAAAGTCACACGGTGTTGTTAAGGATAACTATTACTAGGAAGTTAACATCTGAAGTGCTTCAGCAACTTGTATGATTTTATAGTGGTGAGTAGAGATGTCCCGAACAGTTCGCTGGCGAATAGTTCCTGGTGAACATAGCTTGTTCGCGTTCGCCACGGATGGCGAACATATGCGATGTTCGGTCCACCCCCTATTCGTCATCATTGAGTAAACTTTGACCCTGTACCTCACAGTCAGCAGACACATTCCAGCCAATCAGCAGCAGACCCTCCCTCCCAGACCCTCCCACCTCCTGGACAGCATCCATTTTAGATTCATTCGGAAGCTGCATTCTTTTTTTTTATAATTTTTTTTTAGACAGAAGTGTGTTATATTTGAGCATGCTAGGCTGAACGTGCGTATATCATGGCTAGTTGCACTGAGGGTATGAGTATATAGCAGTACATTGTTGTGAAAGATGTCATGTTTAGGGTGTAGCTTGCACGTTATCAACTGTGTATTTATATCAGCAGCTCCACTACTAGTTATAAATCAAGTGTGAGTCGCCCCATGAGATGAGACTAGTGAATAACATAATACATGAATGGTTAAGGTAAAGGCATGTAAGGAACTACGACAATAAACTCTTTAGGAGGTGAAATAATGACATGTTTAAACGCTTGCTACTTTACGATTAGTTAATGTGCAGAGAGCAGTTCATGTGATCAAAGGCATGGTGTGGAGGATCGGCTATAGTGGGACATGCTTGGCAGGCTGCTGTTTACTGCTTGTGCTCATCCAATCCCATCTGGGCACCAGGTGCAGACCCTGGGAGTCCCTGATACCTGGAACAACAAAGTCTCTGGCTGAGTGCCGGGTTCGCGGCTTGAGGTGGTGGAAGCTTGTTTTGTCGGATGGTCGGATCTGTCCCAGTGGTGCTTCACGTCCGGTGCGGGATTGTGGTGGCTTAAGGTGGAGGTGAGTGCTTGACGTGGGGCAGGCTCTGCATTTCTGTTTGTGCCTCCAGTCCCATCTTCGACGCCTTTTGCTTTGGTGGATTTTAATGGGGACTGCTTCGCTTAGCTGTGGTGGAGCTTGTTGGGGTTTTCTGCTTGTTATTTGCTTCCAAAATTGATTAAAGAGTCTGTCCAGCTTAGACTCAATATCCTGCCATGCTTTGCTGGTACCAGGAGGACACGCGGCTGCCGCCATATTGGGAGAGTCGCAGATGAGTATGTCAGCCTGGGCGGCTGTGCTCTGTGCGTCCATTAGCTCCAGACAGCCTCTCAGGGGTGGACTAGGATAATAGCTGCTTAAAGTGAGATATTGAGGGAGCTTACACGAAGTGCGTCTTTCCTCCATGACAGATAGACCATGCCCCCCGAAAGCTGCATTCTTAGTGAGAGGAGGGACAGTGTAGCTGCTGCTGATTTAATAGGGAAATCGATAGCTAGGCTAGTGTATTCAGTGTCCACTACAGTCCTGAAGGACTCATCTGATCTCTGCTATAAGGACAGCACCCCAAAAAGCCCTTTTTAGGGCTAGAACATCAGTCTGCTTTTTTTTTCTGTGTAATCTAATTGCAGTTGCCTGCCTGCCAGTGTGTGTGTCAGGCTCAGAGTGTATACTGTGCCCACTTGCCCAGTGCCACCACTCATATCTGGTGTCACAATAGCTTGCATTTAAAAAAAAAACTACACTTGTTTGACTGTAATATAATAGCAGGCAGTTTCCTTCACACGTGTGCGTTTCAGGGCCTGCCAGGGCACAGTGTCACACCAGTGCAACTCATATCTGGTGTA
Organism: Pelobates fuscus; assembly: GCF_036172605.1. NCBI lineage: Eukaryota > Metazoa > Chordata > Amphibia > Anura > Pelobatidae > Pelobates > Pelobates fuscus. The sequence goes on along the minus strand of NC_086318.1, from coordinate 53,111,385 downwards.
ACAGTAGTGTACATTAAAAAAAAAAAAACTAGAAATTTGACTGTGAAATAATAGCAGTCAGTTTCCTTCACACGTGTGCATTTCAGGGCCTGCCAGGGCACAATGTCACACCAGTGCAACTCATATCTGGTGTAACAGTAGTGTACATTTAAAAAAAAAAAAATACAATTTTGACTGTAATAGATTGAATAGCAGTTAGTTGTCTGCAAGCGTGTGTGTCAGGCCTACAGCGTCTACTCTGCCAACTTCTGCCAGTGCACAGTGCCACTCATATCTGTTGTCACAGTAGCTTGCACGCATAGTACCACTAATCGAAAAAAAAATGACAGGCAGAGGCAGGCCACCCCGCAGGGGCCGTCGTGGTCGTGGTGCTGTGATTCCCTTTGGCCCTAGAATAATGCCTAGTGTTCAGAGGCCACGTACCCTAAACTCGAAAAGTTCTGAGGACATAGTTGACTGGCTAACACAGGACACCCAATCTTCTACAGCTTCCGCTCGGAACCTTGACGCACCATCCTCCTCCAGCTTAGCTTCGGGCACCTCTCAAGTTACCACTCGCCCGCCTGCCGCCACCACCAACACTAGCACCACAGCCGCTTCACTTGATCTGTCAGAGGAGTTATTTACACATCAGTTGGAATAAATGAGTGATGAGCAACCATTATTGCCAGAGGATGTAGATAACAGGGATATGTCTCAGTCAGGCAGCATTACACACATGGACGTACGGTGTGATGATGATGATGTTGTACCCGCTGCTGCTTCCTTTGCTGAGTTGCCTATGTCAAAAAAGTCTAGATTACCTCACCTTTATTAAGATGAATGAGGGATGGATCCCGAAGGGACTGACAGTGGGCGATACATTTGACTAAAAAAGGCCTGATGAGGGGGACGTAACAGGGATTAAAATGATAAGAATAGTACTACTTAACACACCACTCCTATCTGGTGGCACATTAGATTACACGCGCAGTGCCCCAAATTTGAAGTAGGAGGACCAACCAAGCATCTTTTTCCATCTGCCGGTTCCTAAAATCGATGCCATATACACGTCCCCTGATAGGGGACGTAACAGGGATTAAACTGATAGGAATAGTACTACTTAACACACCTCATAATAACGCAGAGAGAGGCAACGCAGAGAGAGGAGTCTGAAGAAGAGGAGTCAGAGGAGGAAGGTGGCTTTGAGGAGGGGGAAGACCAAACACAGCAGGCGTCCCAGGGGGCTTGTTGTCACCTTTCGGGGACCCTCGGTGTTGTACGTGGCTGGGTGGAGGAAGAGACCTTCAATGACATCAGTGAGGACAAGGAACGGGACATGGCTAGCTTGGTATCCAACCTTGTGCAAATGGGGAGTTTGCGGTTGTGCAAATGGACTGTTTGCGGTTGTTTGCGGTGCGTTAAACGGGGAGTTTGGACTGTCACTGTGAAGCGGGCTAAACCCTTACACTATCTGATCGCTACAACATCATACCTGATGTTTTAAAGCACGTTATTCCAAACAATTTAGGAATGTTAGGTGATTTATGCCCTTTATGGATTAAAACCAGACTCTGCATCAACTATGTAATTTTCCATGGGAGTTTTGCCATGGATCCCCCTCCGGCATGCCACAGTCCGGGTGTTAGTCCCCTTGAGACAACTTTTCCATCACTATTGTGGCCAGAAAGAGTCCCTGTGGGTTTTAAAATTCGCCTGCCTATTGAAGTCTATGGCGGTTCGCCCGGTTCGCCCGTTCGCGAACATTTGCGGAAATTCGCGTTCGCCATTCACGAACGGAAAATTTTATGTTCGCGACATCTCTAGTGGTGAGAGATGTCCTCCAGCAAAATTTGGCTGCACAGGAGAATCTAGTGGCTTACCTTAGGGTTGGAAGTGTATCTGTTTTGAGTGGGGCTCTTTGTCCAGGTATGGTAGAGTTGTTCAAGGACACAGTCAGGGTGGGACAGGCGAAAGTAGACAAACCCTCTGGAAATGCAACCTCTGCGTAAAGTTTGGGCTTCTAAAATGTATCTATTGTATGGATTTTGGTGATGTACTGCTCAGTAAGATTCTGGAATTAATTACCACAAATAGTTCATAATTTTGAAATATAAAATGTGATATAAATGATTTTGCTCTAAATTGCTAAGCCACCTCATAAAAAGGGAATACAATTGACGAAGCAGAACTCTCAACGTATGCCAAATGAAATACTTTTTACTGTATTTATAATTTTGTTTTCAAAAACATCTAGGGCAGCACAAGCCATATACAGTATTTCATGTCCTACATAAGGGATTTGATCATACATTTAATCGTGAATTATATTAATAATTCCATATTTAGTGTAATACGTTTGTGCTGCCTTATGTGTTGTTTTTTAAAAAACATAATTGTAGAGAGAAGACATTTTTTTAATTGGCGATCCAGTCCACTTCCTTCTATGTGAAGCGCTGCTTCATTCGTTTACATTTTTGCTCTCATATTAGTGACTAAACACCATTTTCATTGTTGCTTTTTAATATCAAAGTAAAATTATGACTATAACAAATTGTCTTAAAAATATAAATTCTTGTTAAACAGTCCACTAGGGTTTTATGATACCGGCGGGTTTATTTTGCCTAATTTTTAGAATTTTAAATAATCCTAAATTGAACTACTATAAGCTAATTTAGTTTATTGACAAACCCACTGATTTTTGATGACATTGAAGAAAACCTTGGATTTTATAGTTAAAGCTGTCACAATTCCTCAGATTGCATTAATTTTGTATAATTGGCAACATATTTCAGTTTATTTCCTCTTTTGCAGAGACAGGGTTTTGAAATTAAACTTGCAATAATGAGCTTCTGAAACATTAGGGAAGTCTTTAGCATGTTATTTTTACTTTTATTACAAGTCATGATTCATGAAGAATAATTTAGTTTATTTTACTTCCCGCTTTATAAAATTACATTAGGCTTATTATTTTCATGAATTGGTAAAAGGCTTGGATACCATCTAAATGTGCAAATTGCAACAAGGCGACATATTGAAATTATTCAATCTTTGTCCCCAAAATCTCTAATTCTGTTTGCCTGTTGATTAAACTGGCTTCACATGTTATCTGAAACGAATATCACAATTTAAAATACAAATATGTAAAAACACTTTATTTATAATATTTATCCCTACACATTTAACCCCTTAAGGACCAAACTTCTGGAATAAAAGGGAATCATGACATGTCACACATGTCATGTGTCCTTAAAGGGTTAAAATGGAACTTAATGGGATATGCCAGATCCCTATAGTAGTTTAACTTGCTAAAATTCGTTATGTGCAAAGAATGTGTCCTCTTTTTTTTCCATTTTCATTAGGATTTCTGTCACATCCCCTGGCTGTCAATCAGACAACCGGTCCTTTTGCAATCATTTTAGATATATGCCCAATGAAAATGCATGCTTTCAGTATGGGTATATCTACTAAACAGTGATTTATATTTAATGTTGTGTTTGGACAGTGCAATGTCCCTTTAATGGGACACTGTAGGCACTATGACAACTTCATTTTATTGAAATGGTTTTAGTGCATCCAGTCCTGCCCTCCCCTCCAAATCCTTTTACAATCCGTTCACTGATTAGAGGGTTTGAAGTGGTGCTTCAAGCCACTGCTCCAAGCTCCCTGGATATGAGAGCCAAGAATCTACCTTACTAGTTCTCAAAGCGTAACATACTGTGATGTCAAGCGCACATGCTCCTGGATGACGCAGCCCGAGGAGGAGGTTGGGGCAGCGCCAAGGCAGACTCGAAGCTGGAGATAAAGTGAGCAATTCGTTTTTTTTTATTTAATTTTTATCTATTTCATTTGTTTTCTTTTATACATGTGGCAGTTTTTCAATATTATATTCCTCTTTTCACACACTTTGCCCAGATATGTATACATTTTTGCTCATGTAATTAAAATTAAAATGCAGCAATTTTAAACAAATAATAAAGATAACGTAATCTTTGTTTTCACAAAACAATGAAAAAGAAAAACAGTGCAATATGTTTACAACTCTTACCCTTTTATTTTGTGGTGACTAGCGCCCCAAAATCAGGGAACTTAGTACATTGGTTACTTTAAAGTGGCACTGCCATAGGTAAAGATCTTAATAGAAGTAAGAAGACTAACTCCAAAAGTCCAATAAAACTTATATTTAAAGTGGTATTGTTAATATTGCTACAAATATGGTAGTTAACGCAGCAGTATCGAACCTCGAAAACAAAACCCAGTTTACTGGTCAGATGCATATGGAAGCTAGTTTTTCAATATTTAAGTCAAATGTCAGATTCAGAGATACCCCAAGATCCATCTTACCTGGGTAGCTGCTAAACCACCTCTTTCCCTCTCAGTTCACATAGTCACTCAGGTAAGAGGGAAGATTTGGCTTGGAAGGCCAGTGGTGCCCTTAGAGCAGGGGTGCCCAGATGTTGTAGCGCTACAACTGCCAGAATGCTTTGCATTCATTTAGAATGACAAAACATGGCAAATCATCACGGGGGCCTCACTTTCGGGAACCGCTGCGATAAAGCTTCAGCTAAAGCTTTCATCCTAACACTAGCTGCCTATTGCAATAAAAGTACGTAAATGATTTATTATGTTGGGAAAATTATTATCCTTTAGAGACAGTTCAAGACATCTTTATTATTTTTATTATCTTTTTATTATTTATACAGCGCCATCAGATTCTGTAGCGCTGTACAATGGGTGGACTAACAGACATGTCATTGTAACCAGACAACTGGACGTACAGGAACAGAGGGGTGGAGGGCCCTGCTCAATGAGCTTACATTCTCAACTTTAAGGCAACTTAAAATATTTTAATACAATATTTTATTAGCACATTTTCCTCGCAACATGTATCCACATAGCAGTAATATGTGTAGCATACTTGTACTGAAATATATTTCTTCATTTTCCTAAACCACTGCCTTGTCTGTAACATGAAACATTAAATGTAACGATTCTAAGGGACAAACTGCATTTAATAGAAAGACATTCCTGCAGGTTACTGTAGCTGTCTTCCTGTATCTCTGTACCTTAACTAAAACATAAAATAGATTGCACTCCTCATCGTTCTCAGTTGTCTTTGAATTTCACACAATAATAATAATAAGAATAATCCTCTTTTCGGGTAAAGCTTCAATCTCATTCATCTGATCTAGCTTGTAAAAACAAGGAAAAACACTCCCAGTGTCCAAAGTCCAGTGCTTTATTCATGTGACAGATGTTGCAGCGATGAGGTAGCTCTCATTCTGCATACTTGGCAGGTTATATCAATTGCTGACCACTGCAGGGGAAGAGAATAAATCTATTTCAGCACATAAAACTGGACGAACAATGGAATCTCACAATCTAGGATTTCCCAGAGGCCACCAGTGTTAGAAGATAAGGCATGTACCGATGTATTTTTTTTATATAGCGGTGTGAAAATGTCAAATTGCTTCCCTTACAATTTTACAACCTTTCATCAGAAATCAGATATGCGGAAGATGGAAATCAGCAGGGGAAGAAGGTATTATATGAAATCATGAGACATATTCATGAACTTACACAATAAAATGGCATCTGCGCTAAAATGCTCACTTTAATCGAAAAAAATAAATTGAACTGAACAGGCAGGTTGCCGTTTCAGCTCATGAACTCAACCCCAAGATGAAGAAATATTTCTTTAAATGTGAACAATGTTCTAAACCAATGTGCATGTATGTATGGTGTGTGTGTGTGTGTAAATGATTAGGCAAATAGAGATAGATAGATAGATGGATAGATAGATAGATAGATAGATAGATAGATAGATAGATAGATAGATAAATAGAATAAATCCCCCAAACCACAACATGTATAAATAGTTATTGATTAAGCAATTATAGCTCTTGACAATCAAGTCCAATGATTTTCAACATGACAGAATCGTGATCAATACAATCAGGACTTTATGAATAATCATTAGTCAATGAGTATAATTTATAGTTTCCCATCTATAAGGCTAGTAAAAATAAAAAGCTGGAGTTTAATGTGTCAGTAGATCTGCTCTACGATTGATCTGACCTTCCTTTTCCGTTTTACTTGGACAAGAATACAATATGTTAAAACAAGCCCTGGTGACTGAATAGTCGAGGAATGGAGTGTTGTTAAAGGTCTTGTTTTTTTTTTTTAATCCAGAGAAAAAAAAAAATTAAGGAAAACAATTCAAACGAGTGAAATGCTTAGGAACGACACATCAAGCATCTAGATAATTATTGATGTCCACCCAGACTAATATGATGGATAAATATAAAAGAATAGAAAATGATTTAATGATACATTGAGTATTCTGCTCAGGTAGGATGGGAGCTCCCCGGAAAAGCTCTTAAATACAACATTGGAAAGATGAAGGGTGCGTCTGGATTCCAGCGATAGCCAGTTTAGCTCTTTAAACATGTCACAGTGGTGGGTCATGTCATGGCATTGAAGCAAAAAATGTGCAATCTCCCTCCTTATTTTTCTCTGTTTAATTAATAATTTCCTGTTATCATCTCAACTGCTGTGATTTTATATGAGAAAATAACCAAAGAGGAGTGAAAGAACCTTTGCTCACCCATAGTTAAGTGATGTCTCCATCTTCCCCTTCATTTTGCCACATATATCCTACAATGTATTTGTTTGTTGACTAATTACTTTCTATGAGCACATTAAGGAGCAGCCTGCCAAATTTCGACTGAATGTCAGTTGAACTCGGCATAATTTCTCTATCTATAAAACTTGTTTCGAGTACCAAATCAGAAGAACCATTAATGGGCCAATCCGTGTACTGCAAAATAAATACATGATATATTAGTATGTATATATTCTGCTGTATACTGATAGCATTTTTACCTTCATGTGGTTTAGAGATCAAGTAAGAAGAATGTTAAAAATAAAGTGAAAAACAGGTTTAGCAGTCAAATAAAATCTATATTTATATATTTATTAACTATTTAATCTACAAATATATAAATAAATATTTTTTTACTACTCCTTCTTCCCTCTATAGCTCACTTCTCAAATCATCTGTAAATAAATCAACCTTGTGCTGTATAATTTTCCACCTATACACCCATACAAGGTGAAATAATGCACCCTTGCAAGGTTCTGTATAAATAGCTCAAATATTGTGCATTAAAGTGGCCCTGTCACAAATTATATCATTATTTTTCTCTCTGTAGATGAGACTTGGGGCTTACAATGAGATGGTGTTAAAATTAAATCAAAGGGCTTTTTGAAGATTCCATTAAGGGATCCATACCCTGTCAGCCCCCACCTAACAACACACCATGTCCAAATCTACTCCCAACCAATAAATGATGTCAGGTGCTGAGGTACTCCGGAACTATGAATATTAACAGATACTGAGTACAATACAACTGAACAAGCGCTCTAGCTGCCCAGATGGCCCCCTGCATTTAAATATAAAATATTTATCATTTTGATAATATTAAAGCCGTAATAAAAAATATAAAACAGGAAGAGGAAAATAAGCACAGTGGTAGCCAAATCATATATCTTCGATTTATTAAAAAAATTCCCTTAAACAGATAAAATATAAATACGTTTATAGAGTTTTTAAATGTTGGCGTGCTTGCATTAAACTGAGATATAGCATAATTACGTCAATAAAATATAAATAAATGGGAATTTTTAATTTTATACAGCAATGATAAAAATTAATGTTACCTTTTATGTTCTAATCTGCTGCCAAAACAGATATGTGTTGATTAAAATAATTGCTATATAATGTCTGTCTACTGGACCATGTGAATGTAACTCTTTGGTTGCATTCCAAAAGGCCCCACAATCAGCATTATTCCAGTATCAATCTTGGCAGGCACCGTCTGCCTTCATAAGGAATGTAATTAAGGGGCAGATTCATTCTTGATATCTACATTGAAGAATTTAGAAATATGTAAGAAAATACTAGCTCGTGTTTTGGTTAGTAAGCGTCGCACTACAATGAATAATATTTTCTCTAGTAACCAAGTATTATATTAAATTATTTGGCCCATCCATTCTTTATTTTGTGTAGATATTCTGTTAAATATGTGAGCCTTAACCTTTTTTTTTTAGTAGACCTGAGTTATGGACATATCATTAGCTTGACAACCAATTGTCCATTGCAAAATTATCCCAGTACCCCTTGTTTTAACTGTAATATATACCAAAAACAAAATACTGTCAATCAAATTCATTGCCACTGGGCAAACAAGTCAAATGCGGGTGAGCCACCATGTCTAGAACTGACTGGGAAGTTCAGAAGATCTCTCTAGCTGGCACAGTAAAATCATATAGGTATGACAACACATATTTATAATGCATTTTCCTCCACTGTTCTGCGATGGACCCAGTTTACGGGAACTATAGAGACTGCTTCGTGCACCGGCCTATGATTATTTCATTAAGGTGTGCAATGCTAAAGGACAGCTGTTATCAAATGATTACTTCTCATTTAATTAAGTTTCTTACATTTCATGAAAGTTAATGATTTTTTATATTTTTTTAAATAACGTTTATTGATTTTTTTTTTTTTTTTAGAAAATTTTACTTTTTTTAATCTGGCCAAGTAGCCATTTAGGATCAGAATCTGTTTTAAAGGGAAACTCCAGTGCCAGGAAAACAATCCATTTTCCTGGCACTCCAGGTCCCCTCTTCCTCCCACCCCCCATCCCCCGGTAGCTGAAAAGGGTTAAAACCCCTTCAATCACTTACCTGAGACCCTGCCGATGTCCCTCGGCAGTGGTTTCTGCTCGCCACCGCTCCTCCCAGTGATGATGTCAGCCGGCTAAGGAGACCTAATGCGCATGCTCCCCATAGGAAAGCATTTAAAATGCTTTTCAATGCCTTCCTATGGGGAATTGAGCGACGCTGGAGGTCCTCACACAGCATGAGGACATCCAGTGACGCTCTAGCACAGGTTTCCTGTGCTATGGACACGGAAGTGCCCTCTAGTGGCTGTCTATTAGATGCCCTCTAGTGGCTGTCTATGTTTATAAAAAACTGCAATAATTACACTTGCAGGGTTAAGAGTAGTGGGAGTTGGCACCCAGACCACTCCAATGGGTAGAAGTGGTCTGGGTGCCTACAGTATCCCTTTAACTGATCAACTGCTTCTCAATAGTGATGTCGCGAACATGAAATTTTCCGTTCGCGAACGGCAAACAAGAACTTCCGCAAATGTTCGCGAAAGGGCGAACCCGGTGAACCGCCATAGACTTCAATAGGCAGGTGGATTTTAAAACCCACAGGGACTCTTTCTGGCCACAATAGTGATGGAAAAGTTGTTTCAAGGGGACTAACACCTGGACTGTGGCATGCCGGAGGGGGATCCATGGCAAAACTCCCATGGAAAATTACATAGTTGATGCAGAGTCTGGTTTTAATCCATAAAGGGCATAAATCACCTAACATTCCTAAATTGTTTGGAATAACGTGCTTAAAACTACTCCCCCCTGGCCCCCACCCCTGAGCGGCGGGTGGGGGCCCTAAACAAGAATAAGGGGGGGACCTAATCTCCTCCCCCTGCCCCCCACCCCTGAGCGGTGGGTGGGGGCCCTAAATACAAATTGGGGGGGACCTAATGTCCTCCCCCCTGGCCCCCACCCCTGAGCGGTGGGTGGGGGCCCTAAACACAAATTGGGGGGGACCTAATGACCTCCCCCCTGGCCCCCACCCCTGAGCGGTGGGTGGGGGCCCTAAACACAAATTGGGGGGACCTAATGTCCCCCCCTGGCCCCCACCCCTGAGCGGTGGGTGGGGGCACCAAACAAAAATAAGAGGGGGGACCTAATGTCCTCCCCCTGGCCCCCACCCGTGATCGGCGGGTGGGGGCCCTAAATACATATTTAACCCCCTCCCCCCAGGTGACTAGGGGTCCCCAAACCCCTAGTCACCATCTGCCCCCAAAAAATAAACTCCTACCTACCCCCCTCACCCTAAAAATAATGAAGGGGGACCATTTAACAAAGTACCTTTAAAAATAAAAATACACTTACCATTCAATGTTTTCTTTCTTCTAAAATCTTCTTTTTTCAGCCCCAAAAAAGGCCAAATAAAAATCCATAATAACCGACGCAATAAAAAAAAAAAAAAACGAGCGCCCCAAAAAATAATCCATCTTCACCCGGCGAGGGCTCCGCGCAGACTGAGCTCTGCAGGGCGGGGGAAGGCTTATAAAGCCTTCCCCCGCCCTGCAATTAGTTTGAAATCCACCAATCAGAGTGCTCTGTGTCATTTTACACAGCATGGGAAAGTTCTGTGGAATTTTCCCACGCTGTGTAATTTGACTCATAACACTCTGATTGGTGGATTAACCCCTTAAGGACACATGACATGTGTGACATATTCATGATTCCCTTTTATTCCAGAAGTTTGGTCCTTAAGGGGTTAAGTAACCAATCAGAGAGTTATGAGTCAAATTACACAGTGTGGGAAAATTCCAAAGAACTTTCCCACGCTGTGTAAAATGACACAGAGCACTCTGATTGGTGGATTTCAAACCAACCAATCAGAGTGCTTTGACAGGTAAATGTAGAGACTTACCTGTCAGTCTCTTCATTTACCTGTCAGAGCATTCTGATTGGATGGCTTAAACCCACCAATCAGAGTGCTCTGAGCCTAATTGCAGGACGGGGGAAGGCTTTATAAGCCTTCCCCCGCCCTGCAGAGCTCAGTCTGCGCGGAGCCCTCGCCGGGTGAAGATGGATTTTTTTTTGGCGCTCGTTTTCTTTTTTTTTTTATTGCGGCGGTTATTATGGATTTTTATTTGGCCTTTTTTGGGGCTGAAAAAAGAAGATTTTAGAAGAAAGAAAACATCGAATGGTAAGTGTATTTTGATTTTTAAAGGTACTTAGTTAAACGGTCCCCCCTCATTATTTTTAGGGTGAGGGGGGTAGGTAGGAGTTTATTTTTTGGGGGGAGGGGGTGACTAGGGGTTTGGGGACCCCTAGTCACCTGGGATAGGGGGTTAAATATGTATTTAGGGCCCCCACCCACCGCTCAGGGGTGGGGGCCAGGGGGGAGGACATTAAGTCCCCCCCCTTATTCTTGTTTAGGGCCCCCACCCACCGCTCAGGGGTGGGGGCCAGGGAGGAGGACAATAGGTTCCCCCATTTGTATTTAGGGCCCCCACCCGCCGCTCAGGGGTGGGGGCCAGGGGGGTGGACATGAGGTCCACCCCATTTGTATTTAGGGCCCCCACCCGCCGCTCAGGGGTGGGGGCCAGGGGGAAGGACAATAGGTCCCCCCCTTATTTTTGTTTAGTGCCCCCATCCACCGCTCAGGGGTGGGACCCAGGGGGGAGAACAATAGGTCCCACCCTTATTCTTGTTTAGGCCCCCACCCACCGCTCAGGGGTGGGGGCCAGGGGGAGGACATTAGGTCCCCCCTTATTCTTGTTTAGGGCCCCCACCCACCGCTCAGGGGTGGGGGCCAGGGGGAGGACATTAGGTCCCCCCATTTGTATTTAGGGCCCCCACCCATTGCTCAGGGGTGGGGGCCGGGGCAAGGACATTAGGTGTCCCCCCTTATTCTTGTTAAGGGCCCCCACCCACCACTCAGGGGTGGGGGCCAGGGGGAGGACATTAGGTCCCCCCCCCAATTTTTATTTAGGGCCCCCACCGCTGCTCAGGGTTACTGGTTGTGGGGGGATAATGTATAATAAACACAAGTTACTGGTTGTGGGGGGGTAATGTATAATAAACAAAGGTTATTTGCACGAACACCGCTGAGCCGTCTGTCTCCTGGTTCCTATTCGTGGGGATGTAGCCGAACAGCCGTTCATTCGGTATTTTGTTTTATGTGAATTTGTGGTAACCCAGATAGCTATGCCATGGAGCCTATTCGTGTGATTAAAGACTTTAGCTCCATGGCGATTAAACTGTATTCGTGTGGTCTGAGTGCCATTCACCTAATAATGTGCACTCAGACCTGAGCTATCTGGGGATATGTGACATGTCTATGTTTAATGTTTAAAAAGTAACTTTATGTATTTTAAAGCATATTACTGTATTTGGGTCCCCACGTGTGTAATGGAGTTGTGCCTTTTTTTCCTGGGAGATAATTGAATTACTTCTCCAATTATCTCCAGGGCATAAGGGAGGAAGCCAGGATGCATTGTGGGGATGTTTTGCTTCTGTGAGTCTGTAATGTGATACATGTCTGTCTGTGTTACAGTCTTCCATTTGGTCCCCTAGGGGAGTGTCCACCAGGTGGGAGACCTGCATAAATACAGGGGCAGGTAGCCCTCAATAAACAGACCACTGCTTGACCCTCAACACGGAGCCTTGTCTCGTTCTTGGGGGGATTCACTGTATGCTGATAGGGACTGACTGCCAGGAGTGTAAGCCGCTTGGGAGCTTTTCCTGTTCGTCTGCTAGCAGCTATTCGTGAGGTTCCAGTTCGGGAGTTTGGAGTGCTACCTTATTCCCTTGTATGCAGTTCGGGAGTTTGGTGCATTCACTTATATCCAATTTGTGAGTTTTGGTGATTCTACAGTAGCTGTGCCTGTCTGTGAAAAGGGGATTATCGCCTAAACAAATTTTAACCCCTTTTCTGCTGAAACGGTCCGTTACAACAACTTACCATTCGATGTTTTCTTTCTTCTAAAATCTTCTTTTTTCAGCCCCGAAAAAGAGCAAATAAAAAAACCATAATAACCGACGCAATAAAAAAAAAACAACAACAAAAATCAAGCGCAAAAAAATAAAATCCATCTTCACCCATGGAGGGCTCCGCGCAGACTGAGCTCTGCAGGACGGAGGAAGGCTTATAAAGCCTTGCCACGCCCTGCAATTAGGCTAAAAACACGCTGATTGGCTGGTTTAAGCCAATCAGAGTGCTCTTTGTCATTTTACACAGCGTGGGAAAATTCCAAAGAACTTTCCCACTCTGTGTAAAATGACACAGAGCACTGTGATTGGATGGCTTTAAATCCATCCAATCACAGTGCTCTGTGTCATTTTACACAGCGTGGGAAAGTTCTTTGGAATTTTCCCACGCTGTGTAAAATGACAAAGAGCACTCTGATTGGTGAGCTTGAAATCCATCCAATCACAGTGCTCTGTGTCATTTTAGGGCCCCCACCCACCGCTCAGGGGTAGGTCCCCCCTCCCTCATTACCATTATGGCCCCTACCCACCGCCCAGGGGTGGGGACCGGAGAGGGGGAGGACAGTAGGTCCCCCCCTCATTATCATTATGGCCCCCACCCTCTGCCCAGGGGTGGGGGCCGGGGGTGGGGGAGGACAGTAGGTTCCCCTCCCCCTCATTATCATTATGGCCCCCACCCGTCGCCCAGGGGTGGAGGCCGGAGAGGGGGAGGACAGTAGGTCCCCCCCTCATTATCTTTATGGCCCCCACCCGCCGCCCAGGGGTGGGGGCCGGGGGGAGAAGTCTATGGCGGTTCGCCCGGTTCGCGAACATTTGGGGAAGTTCGCGTTCGCGGTTCGCGAACCGAAAATTTTATGTTCGCGACATCACTACAGTTGACCCTTAGGTGTCACACAGTGGGAGTTTATTCTCTTATCACATGGCTTCGCCATAAACCCAGAAACAGCATGGGCCTTTATAGCTCCTACATATTGTAACAAACACAAAATATGTCTTCAAACTTCACCATGGCCAAGTTATCTTAAAAAGAACTAATTTCACAAATAACAGAGCAAGACATTTGTGACATTGACAGTATAGTGAAGTCGTATAAAATTGACTTTTTTATTTCGTATCTGTTGCACTTGATTCTGTTTCACAATCTCAGTAAAACGCTGCACATACGGACTCGAACCACCAAGGCCACTTCAAATCACTGAAGTGGTTATAATGCTTTGACTAACCCAAATATCTAAATAACAAATGCAGCCGAACCACTTTTAATATTTGTCTCCCTTTTCATTCTTTTGTTTCAATGAATGTGCAGGTTAATTCTAAATCGTAATATTGTTTTTAGAAGGTGTGCAAGCCTTTAACCCCTTTGGACCGCTGACGGTCCTGAACAGTCATAACAGTTTTGGGCAACTTACCTGATCGCCGTCGGTCCCACGGCGGCGATCAGCTCTCCTCCCGGTCCAGGGGGACTGCCTGTCTGCCCGGGCAGTCCCCCCTCGGCAGATCAGGACCCCACGGCCATGTGATCACTCGATCACATGACCGCAATAGGGGTCTGTGTATCTGCCTGCAGGGGGACTGTCTGTGCTGACAGGCAGTCTCCCTGCAAGTAAAAAATCATAAAATAAAGTGTAAAAAAAAAGAAATCAGTGTAAAAAAAAAAATAATATGTGTATATATATATGATATATATACATGTATTATATCTATATATACCTATATATAATATATGTATATATATAATATATATAATGTCACACTAAGTGTATTTTTATATTTATATATACGTATATTAATATAAAAATACACTTATATTTAAATTACACACGAATATATACAATATATATAATAACTATATATATGGTATATATATATTATTATAAAATACAAATAATATGTTAATAAAAATAAATAACAAAAAATTAAAATAATTTTTAATAATTAAAAAAAAATTATATATATATATTCAATTTTATTCTAACAGTATTTTGATATTGATATATATATATTTATATCAAAATACACTTAGAATGTAATGATATATATATCTATGTATAAATAAATAAATAAAAATAATACAAAATATACATATGTCCACATACATAATTACATAAATAATTTCATAAATATACACGTAGACGTCAAATACATAAATATGTATATATATTAAAATTATACGTGCATATTTATGTAATATTTTTACCTAATTAAGTAATTTTAATGATTGCAATTTGAGGGACCTGCCTGCCAACCCAGGCCAAAAGTCCAGATAATTTAATTTGCTAGCACTGTGTTTAACCCTGTAACTTTCTATGACACCCTAAATCCTGTACATGGGGGTACTGTTTTACTCGGGAGACTTCGCTGAACACAAATATTAGTGTTTCAAAACAGTAAAACATATCACAGCGATGATATTGTCAGTGAAAGTGAAGTTTTTTGCATTTTTCACACACAAACAGCTCTTTCACTGAGGATATTATTGCTGTGATATATTTTACTGTTCTGATACACTAATATTTGTGTTCAGCGAAGTCTCCTGAGTATAACAGTACCCCACATGTAGAGGTTTTATAGTGTTTGTGAAAGTTACAGGGTCAAATATAAGGCTTGATTTTACTTTTTTTTTTTTATTGAAATTTGTCAGATTGGTTAGGTTGCCTTTGAGAGCGTATGGTAGCCAAGGAATGAGAATTAGCCCCATGATGGCATACCATTTGCAAAAGAAGACAACCCTAGGTATTGCAAATGGGGTATGTTCAGCCTTTTTTAGTAGCCACTTAGTCACAAACACCGGCCAAAGTTAGCGTTTTTTGCATTTTTAACACACAAACAAATATAAATGCTAACTTTGGCCAGTGTTTGTGACTAGGTGGCTACTAAAAAAGACTGGACATACCCCATTTTGAATACCCTGGGTTGTCTACTTTAAAAAATATGTACATGTTAGGTGTGTTTCGGGGATTTATGACAGATAACGGTGTAACAATGTCACTATTGATACATTTAAAATATATATATATTGAAACAGCAATTTCCTACTTGTATTTATAGGCTTATAACTTGCAAAAAAAAGCAATAAAGCATGTAAACACTGGGTGTTTTTAAACTCGGGACAAAATTTTGAATCTATTTAGCAGTTTTTTTCATTAGCTTTTGTAGATAAGTAAAAGATTTTTCAAGTAAAAGTCCAAAAACATGTTTTTTTTTATTTTTCACCATATTTTATTATTTTTTTTAAATACAATATATGACATAATATAAATACTGGTATGTAAAGAAAGCCCTTCTTGTCGTGAAAAAAACAATATATAACTTGTATGGGAACCGTAAATGAGAGAGCGGAAAATTACAGCTAACCACAAACACCACAAAAGTGTTAAAACTGCTCTGGTCCTTAACGTACAAACATCGCAAAAACAGGCCGGTCCTTAAGGGGTTAATTTGCTATTTTGGGCGTATGGTTAACTAAGTCATGTATAAGCATTAAATATACTAATTAATAATTCATTTTGCACCATTTTATGCTGAATGTTCGATGTGCGTATGTAGGTTTTATTCTGTTTTGGTGGAATGAGTACAATAATCTTCTGGGTTTTTTACTCTAAGCTGTTACTGCAGCATGCATTTGCAACAGTTAATTACTGAAACATTCATTTTTGTTCTCATTAATACATAGTGGCTCAGAGGCCATGTGTTCTGTTCTATTCCACTTCAATGAAATATGAGTCATACGACTGAATGAGTGGGATAAAGCAATATCCTCTTCGACAAAATCTGATTTCAATTCCATTAAGACATGAATTCATAAAAAAGGTAAATAAAGCTGTATCTATGTTGATTTGGTGGAGGTGGTTAAATGTAGTCTTGATAAGTCTAAATGTTTCTCAAAATAGAATCGGAAATAAAATGTAATAACGTAAAATAAAAACAAGAAACGCTACTATAATACTAGTATATACCTTCTAACAACTACGCATGTGGCTAGAAACAAAATAACAAAACAAATAGGAAAATGTGGATGTGTATAAATAAAACGTAGGAATGTCCTTGTAGGACAGGCGACTGTCACGGATATATCATACATCTGAAGCTGAGAGTATTGTCTGGCACATGAAACGTAGCCAGACACAAAAATATATGTGCAGCAATCAAACTGTGACAAGACCCCATCATCAGATCCCTATAAGAAATTTGGATTGTAGACTAGTTTGGGATTGTCAGTACCTTTCAGTACTGGAAATCCCTGACTAGTTTACAATATGTATATGAAAACAGTGAAAGCATGTATTTGTGTAGGTGAGAGTGTGTTTGTATGTGTCCAGATGCTAGTCACTGTATCAGCATGTGATCAAGA
Source organism: Pelobates fuscus (assembly GCF_036172605.1). Classification (NCBI taxonomy): domain Eukaryota; kingdom Metazoa; phylum Chordata; class Amphibia; order Anura; family Pelobatidae; genus Pelobates; species Pelobates fuscus. Next base: position 53,094,408 of record NC_086318.1, on the reverse strand, counting down.
GTTCCCTGGACTGCCTAAGGAAGGGGAAACAGGACTGCTGCCTAGGAATGGGGGATGGACTAAAGGGGATACAATGTAGCAAAATGGGAGATTGATATAGGGACAACGGGGGTTGGGCACTTGCCACTCAGAAGGAAGTAGTATAACTGACAGGAGCTTTCCCTCCCTCCCTCCCTGTTATATCGCAATGAGAGTTGTAAGGTTGGTGGTCGTTGTGGTGGTTTTCTCTGTGTCTGGTTGTCTCTGTTTCTGTTTTGTCACAGCGGGATACCTGGCAAGCGCATGTGAAGGCAAGTGCCAAGTCGGATAGGGGAGTCGCAGCCTGCTTGGGTTGAAGGCGGAAGGCAGGCTGCTTTGGACTCTGGGAACAGAATGTGATATATGTCTGGTGGAAGAATCACCCCCATCAGCTGTCAGTTGAAAGTAATGCTGGGTTAAAATGTTAAATAAAGCTGTGGCTGTTGCCCTTATCCACTATACAGGTGTTGTGTATTTATTGGGCAACGGGTTGGTTTTCGTGGGTCAGCAGTCATGATAGTGCATATCTATTCAGGGATTGGCAGCTTAGACAATGAGCATCAACATAATGGTGGGCGCACATCAGAGTGTGTGTCATTGAGTGTGTGTCTATGTCAGAGTGTTTGTGTGTTTGTTCATGTAAATGAGAGTATGCGGTAGAGTAAGGGTTAATAAGTATGTAGAGGTTTAAATAACAAACAAATACTCTCTGTCTCATTAGAGACCTTTTTTTGTCCGAAGCTGAAGCAAGCACCTAACAGGTGCGCTTACAACTTATGACCATTGGAGTGGAACTAAAAACCTCCATTTATATAAATATGTACAGGGATTTGGAAAAGTGTGAAAGTAATTTTTTTTTCTTTGGTTTTATTGTATGTATTGGGGCTGATGTGTACTATGGTCATTGCTGCTGCCCAGGAGTAGTGGAAGTTTGAGCGCAGGACTTATTTTTGTGTATTTATATGTGTCAATGAGAGTGGATATCTATTCAGGAATTGTCAGGGTTTCTTTGCTGTTTTAAACAGCAACCCTTTTCTGTTTCAGTGATTGAGTTTCAGCTGCAATCACTATGAGCTCCTTCTGCTTGTTGCCACGGTTACTCACCTGTGAGTATGAGGATTGGCACTGAAGTGCCCTCAAGAAGGTGCCTCCATTCTTTGAGAGCTAAAATTATGGCTAGAAGTTCTCTATCACCAATCTGGTAATTACATTCCGCCGGGTTCAATTTCCTCGAGAAATACCCGCACGGATGCCTGGAGCTCTCTGGGTTAGGACGTTGAGACAGGAGGGCGCCCACTCCTGTCTCAGACGCATCGACCTCAAGAATGAAGGTAAGGCAGGGTTAGGGTGTGCCAGTATAGGAGCAGCAGCAAAGGCGACTTTGAGAGACTCAAAGGCAGTAATGGCTTCCTGTGACCAATGCTGTGGATCAGCATCTCTCCTGGTCATGTCCGTGAGAGGTTTAACCAAGGAAGAAAAGTTGCGTATGAACTTCCGATAATAATTGGCGAAGCCCAGAAAACGTTGTATAGAGCGAAGACCCGTAGGTCGAGGCCATTTTAGTACAGCCGAAAGTTTCTCCGGATCCATAGAGAATCCAGCATCTGAGATAACATATCCCAAGAATGTGACCTGTTTGCAGTGAAACTCACATTTCTCCAATTTGCAGAACAGATTATTCTCTCTAAGTCTCTGTAGAACACGAGAAACGTCTGCGTGATGGTTCTCGAGAGATGTGGAATGGATCAGAATATCATCAAGATAAACCACCACACATTGCTGCAGCATATCTCGCAGGACGTCATTTATAAATTCTTGGAAAACCGCCGGAGCATTGCAAAGACCAAAGGGCATTACTAGGTATTCGTAATGGCCGCTCCTGGTGTTAAATGCGGTTTTCCATTCGTGGTCCTTTTTTATCCGGACGAGATTATATGCCCCTCTCAGATCAAGTTTGGTGAAGACCGTTGCTCCCTTGAGGCGGTCAAATAACTCCGTGATTAATGGAATGGGGTAGGCATTCTTAATAGTAATGCGATTGAGACCCCTATAGTCGATACAGGGTCTCAACTCGCCATCTTTTTTCTTTACAAAGAAAAAGCCGGCCCCGGCAGGAGAAGATGACTTCCGAATAAAACCCTTAGACAGTGCATCGGTAACATACTCCTCCATGGCTCGATTCTCTGCTACAGACAGTGGGTAAATCCGGCCCCGGGGAGGATTGGTACCCGGTTGGAGTTCGATACCACAGTCATACGGACGGTGTGGTGGCAGAACGCTGGCTTGACCTTTGTCAAATACATCTTGGAATTCTTGGTACTCAGCGGGTAAGGAAGAGGCAGAACATGCGCCCAAAACTTTGACCGGTTTCTGGAGACAGGACAATGTGCATTGCTGGGACCATGATAATATCTCAGCTTTGCGCCAATCAATTGTGGGGTTATGCTTCTGTAACCAAGGGTATCCCAAAACAACCTGGTAATATGGAGAGGAAATGACCTGGAATTGGATCGTCTCATGATGTAGAGCCCCTACAGCCAGAGATATGGGCACGGTTTCTTGGTTCACGTGGGTTGGCTGTATTGGTCTGCCATCGATGGCTTCGAATGCTAGTGGGAAGTTGCGAGACTGTAAGGGTATAGAGTGCTTTGCTGCAAATGCACAATCTATAAACAAGCCTGCGGCCCCAGAATCAAGAAGTGCCCGGGTTTCAATGGATGAATCAGGCCAGGAGAGGATAATAGGCACCAAGTGTTTGCCCACACATATCTCTGGGTCTGCAGAAAGACCACCCAAGATCTGCCCCTGACAGTATCTTGGGTGCGGACCCTTTGCCAGACGGATCGGGCAAAACTTTAGCATGTGACCGTGGTGTCCGCAGTATAGGCACAGGCCCTCCCTCCTCCTAAAGGCTCTCTCCTCGACCGAGAGGCGTGAGAAGCCTAACCGCCTTGGCTCCACACAGACAGAGGACTCAGGACCAGGAGGCATGGGAGGTGAGGGAGGTTCGGGTGGGCAAGAAAAGCTCGGTGCCAAATTTACAAGAGGCCTCCGCAGGCGCTCCTTGGATGAGGATCTCTCTCGGAGTCTGATGTCAATGAGGGTGACAAATGATATCAGTTCCTCGAGATCTTTAGGTAATTCTCTGGCTGCAATCTCATTTTTAAACACATCGGAGAGACCCTGTGCAAAGGCAGCCACGAGAGTCTCGTTGTTCCAGCCACCTTCTGCTGCCATGGTACGGAATTCACTGGCATACTCGACAATAGTTTTTGTGCCCTGAGCATTAGATATGAGTAGTTCGGCAGTAGGGGTGGAGCGAGCTGGAATATCAAAAACCCTTTTGAAGGATGCAACAAATTCAGGGTAATTGTAAATAATAGGCTTCTCTGCCTCCCAGAGAGGTTTTGCCCAAGCTAGGGCCTTTTCAGACAGCAAAGAAATCATGAAGTGAACTTTGTCACTGTCTGTAGGAAATGCCTGGGGCAGGGTTTCAAGGTATCCTTTAACCTGATTTATAAATTCTCTGCACTGTGCTGGGTTGCCCCCAAAATACTGAGGGACCGGGACAGACCCAGTCATTTCTCTAGCCGCTACAGGTTTGGAGGCTACAACCGGTGCTAGAACAGGAAGTGAGGCAGAGGCGGCCGCAATCGCAGGCTGGCCGGGTACTGGATCCAGATGGGCATACTGGTCCAAATGGTGGTTCTGCTGGTCCCACCGGGTAAATAGGTTAGGTATAGGTGTCTTGCCTGTACCATCTGTATTCATGGCCCTTGCGTAATGTCAGGAACCAGGAACCAGACAGAGACAGAAGTAGATGCAAACACACCTTTATTAATAAATAACAAATAAATAACAAAAGCAAAGTCCAGGAATCAAGCAGGGGTCAGTCACCAGAGCGGGTAGTCAGACAAGCCAGGATCAGGAGCACGGAGAGCAGCGGAGTCAGGAACAAGGCCGGAGTCAGGAACCAGGAGCAAACAGGAAACACAGGAACAAGGAGACTTCTGGGGAACAGGAAACCACGCAAGGGCAAAGAGGTTCTGGGCTTAGCTGCTTAAATAGGCAGAACTGATTAGCAGCAGGGTTGATTACTACTCACCTGTGAAAATCTGAAAATATATTTGTGATCATTAGTCAATTCTACAAATATAATCCAAAGATCTCCCTCACCGGCCAGCCCATTCTCGTGCTGAGGGAGCAATTACTGGGGCTGGCCCCTGTGACAGTGTGTGCAGTAGCCAGCCCACGCGAAAAGGAAACCTGCTTCTTCTCCTTCATGGAGACACTGCACCAATCGGAGGAGATCGAGCAGGGCTTTGACATACCTGTCATGTCAACCTGCGCAACTTCCTCCTACTCGCATGTAAAGGAGAGAGAGTGGTCCACAAGAAAGCAGCCAGCAAAGAAGGTCAATTGCTCTTCCCCACTTAACCCTGTCTTCTTACCCAGTAAGGGACCTGCCAGGCCAGCAGAAGCCTGCCTTACCCAGTCCAGTGACCAGCCATCCATGCCTACTTTGGTTAGTGTGAGTGTCTGCATGGGTCAGTGTGTGAATGTGTGTTTGCATGGGTCAGTGTGTTTGTCTGCATTGGTCAGTGCATCGCTACATGGGTCAGTGTGTGTCTACATGGGTCAGTGTGTGTTTGCATGGGTCAGTGTGTTTGTCTGCATTGGTCAGTGCATCGCTACATGGGTCAATGCTACATGTGTGTCTACATGAGTCAATGTGTGTCTGCATGGGTCAGTGTGTGTCTACATGGGTCAGTGTGTGTCTGCATGGGTGTGTATGTCTGCATGGGTCAAGGTATGTGTGTCTGCATTGGTCAGGGTGTGTGTCTGCATGAGACAGTGTGTGTGCCTGCATGAGTCAGTGAGAGTGTGTCTGCATGGTTCAGTGTGTTTACATGGGTCAGTATGTGTCTGCATGGGCCAGTGTATGTCTGCATGAGTCAGGGTGTGTGTCTGCATAGGACAATGTGTGTGTCTGCATAGGACAATGTGTGTGTCTGCATGGGTCAGTGTGGGTGTCTGCATGGGTCAGTGCATGTGTGTGTGTTCAAATGGGTCAGTGAGTGTGCATGAATCTTCACAAAGGCCTAAGAGTATTATGCATGTTTATATATGTAGGCGTGTTGATTAGTATATGTGTATTATATTAATATGTCTATGTTTTGTTGAGGGAGATGGGATAGAAATCATCAGGGTAAATAACATAAAAATGCTGTTATATTTATATGTTAATTTTTTTGTGATAAAAGTACTAAGTGATATAAACGCGTTTCAGGCTGTTTTTTTATACACAGGCTGCACTTGACTTTGTCCGACTTATTTTAAACTTTACTCATATAAATGTATTTCTCCATGTCATACAGTCTCCCCACTAAACCCACATTCTCACTCTAGAACCTATTACTTTCATTCACAGTCTATAAAGATAGAGGAGGAGGACATACTTAACAACGAGAGAAATCTCAATGTATCCTTCCTAGTAAATATTTTTATAAATAAATAAATATAATGATGGAACGCAAAGTCAGCCCGAATTTTTGCCAGAAGGGTGATGTATAAATTTGAGCTAAAAGGAAGTAGGCATCTGAACAAGCTTGAGAAAGGCTATTCAAATGGATTCACTCCAGCTGACCCCTTGGGCTTAAATATTTCATGTACTCATCATCTGTCAGATATTCTCACATATGTAATTATGTTTGACAGGCAGGTTGCCCTTTCAGCTCATGAACTCAACCCCAAGATGAAGAAATATTTCTTTAAATGTGAAAATTGTTCTAAACCAATATGCATTTATGAATGATTTGTGTTTGTGTATGTGTGTGTGTGTGTAAATGATTAGATAGATAGATAGATAGATAGACAGTGATAGAGAGACAGACATAGATAGATAGAGAGACATAGATAGATAGAGAGACATAGATAGATAGATAGATAGAGAGAGAGAGAGATAGACATAGATAGATAGAGAGACATAGATAGATAGAGAGACATAGATAGATAGAGAGACATAGATAGATAGAAAGAGAGAGTGACAGAGATAGAGAGAGAGAAATAGATAAACAGACAGACATAGATAGATAGAGACATAGATAGATAGATAGATATATATATATATATATAGAGAGAGAGATAGATAGATAGATAGATAGATAGATAGATAGAAAGAGAGAGTGACAGAGATAGAGAGATAGATAAATAGATAAACAGGCAGACATAGATAGATAGAGACATAGATAGATAGATAGATAGATAGATAGATAGATAGATAGATAGATAGATAGATAGATAGATAGATAGAGAAGGAGAGAGACATAGATAGAGAGAGAGGGAGAGAGAGAGACATATATATATATATATAGAGAGAGAGAGACAGAGATAGAGAGATAGATAAATAGAGACATAGATAGACATAGAGAGAGACATAGATAGATAGATTGATAGAGAGAGAGAGAGAGAGAGAGAGAGAGATAGACATAGATATATATATATATATAGAGAGAGAGAGACATAGATAGAGAGAGAGAGAGACACACACACAGATAGATAGAGAGAGAGAGAGAGAGAGAGAGAGAGAGATAGATAGATAGCAGACAAATGGACGGAAGGATGGGGGGAAAGATGGACAGGAAGGCAAGCAGATGGACTTGCTGTTTTCAACATAAAATGCAAAAAATCACTATTTCTGATAAATTAGCAGCATTTGTCCCAATATCCTGATGGCGACATGATAGCTAACAAATGTGTTTCACATGTAGCCAGAAAAAAATATTCAGCTGTCGACAAATATTGTTTTTAGAAGTCAAAATAAATTTTTACTGAAATTGAACATAGCCAGGCTTGGATAAAAAAAATTGTAAAACCCAATTATCTTATATTTTGTCTTCAGCATTCCTTAAAGAAACTTTGCATACAGAAGCAATTATACATTTAGGCTCAGAACATCTGTCTTTCTTTTCACTTGTTTAGTTAGAGAGCAGCTATCGAAAGCACCAGATTTTTTTTAAATGCATTTGCATTTTAATTTTATGTTATAAATGAGTAAATTATTGACTTGCGAGCTTTCCATTTTTTTTAATGTTAGAAAAAAAACTGGTGCCAATATTTTTCCTGCACATTGTACAATTTCCATGGAACACACAAAATGATGGATGGATTCAGAGAACATTATATACATAAATCATGTGTTATTATTATTACTGGTTTTTATATAGAGCCAGCATATTCAGTAGTGCTTTACAATATTATCAGAGGGCGAGATTTAAAGGGAATCTCCACCGCCAGGAAAACAATCCATTTTCATGGCACTGGAGGTTCCCTCTCCCTCCCACCCCCCAATGTCCCTCGTCGCTGTCTCCTCCTCCCCGCCGCTCCCACTACTGTCTCCGTCGGCCGGTGGGCGAGACTGATCCCGCCCACCGGCCCGGGAGACCTAATGCGCATGCGCGGCAATGCCGCGCATGCGCATTAGCGCTCCCCATAGGAAAGCATTGAAAAAGAATTTCAATGCTTTCCTATGGGGAAATGAGTGACGCTGGAGGTCCTCAAACAGCGTGAGGACGTCCAGCGACACTCCAGCAAAGGAAATCTTTGCTATAATCCAGGAAGTTCCCTATAGTGGCTGTCTTGTAGACAGCCACTAGAGGTGGAGTTAACCCTGCAAGGTAATTATTGCAGGGTTAATTATTGCATTGGTAAATGAAGGGAAAGGAATTGCACTTACAATTTTCTGGAGCCTATACTCAGCTCCAGATATGTGCGCACATATCTGGAGCTAAGTATAGGCTCCAGAAAATTGTAAGTGCAATTCCTTGTGCGCACATATCTGGAGCTGAGTATAGGCTCCAGAAAATTGCAAGTGCAATTCCTTTCCATTCATTTACCATCACTTAAGCTCTCAATATACTACACTATATCCGTGTCTTTTTCCTTCCCTCCTCCATATCGCTCTGAGCGTGGGAATTCCTTCACAGGCGCTGCTCCCTGATCCTACTACGTACATCTATCGTACCACCAGAAAAGAAGAGACTCTGGTTTTTGAGAAGTTTCAGCAGCCACATTTTACAATTGCAAGTACTGATTTTCCACCTACCCCTCCAATGATAAGAAATCAGCTTTTTAAAAATATGGAAGGGATTTATCAAGGCAAAATTAGACACTTTTTGAGTAAAGTCCTATATTATGAGCAATCACCATGGATATTAAGGAAATGCCCTTTAACATGTAACACTGCGCCCCAAAATAGCACCTGTGTTGTCTTCATAAATCTCCTTCCCTATATCAGAATGGAACGTCTCACTCATTTAACCCCTGAAGGGCGGACGCAATTGTTCCAAACCACAACAATCCCTATCTTAAAATTGATCAATTCATATTATATCTTGCTTTTAAAAGACGAGAAAGGCTTTTTTTTTTTTAATTCTTTTTTTTTCGTGCATTAGGTAATATAACAAGCTTTCGTGCCTTGCCCCAACAGCAGTAGCATGTATCGATATAAACAAAGCATAACAGTTGTGACATAGAAAATAAGTGCACATTTTTGTATATAAGGGACATCAGGAGAAAACAGGGTAATAGTCAGTGGTGTGGTAACACGACAAATGATAAATCTCAGGTTATACCCGCTGACTATGTAAGTGAAGGTTACAAGAATAAGCTAGTGTTTTACATGTGAGACACATTAGTAAGGAGATGGTCATAATAACAAGTGACTGACCAAGCATAGCGTGTGTTTACTAATATAACAAGAGATCATAACATCTTTAGGCAAACCTGTCTACTGATTCAGGAGTATGAAAACAGGAAGATTTATAGGCAATGCGATATTTAGTTACCAGTAGGCACAGCGCGGGTGATTAACTTGCGGCTGGGTGCTGAGGAAGTATGGTAGCCACTGAGGCTTGGGCAGCCTTACAATATGTCTCAGCATAAACAGCAGGGTAATAAACTAAATAAATAAACTAAATAAAAGGAGATCTGTATAGCAGCCACATGCAAAATACACAATAACAGAGAAAAATATAATCTGGGTAGTGCCATATGGAATCCGCTAGCTATATACTGGAGGACAGCATGGGTGATGAGACTGGAGCTTAGCCGATCCCAGTGTCCGGTAGGCTCCATCTGCCCCGCGGAAGATGCCTGTGATTCACCCCTTTCTCTGTCAGCGGGCAATGCATGGTGTGCCGAGAGTCCAGCTACTGGGTGTAATGTGAGTTGCTGTGCCTTTGCTCACCAGAGTTGCGGCTCCAGGCTGTGGTGGTAAGCAGTGCCCGGTGGCAACGGGACCCCCCATTAGGATTAGCAGAATTTCAGACCCTCAGGTATCCCAGTTTCTGGGCGTTCCTCTGGATAGATCTAGCTGCTGCTCGATTGGAACTCTTGTCTTTCATATCCGCAGAGTAAGCCTGTTCACAGCCTGTTTCGATGTGTGCACCTTATCGGGTTTCTTGCTCTGCCGTTTCACCGGTCGTTTCGGGCTGGCTATGCCCATCCGGGTCTTAAATCTTGCTTCAGCTTACAGGTTAGGTGGCCTTGGGCGATGTCTTTCACGTGCCTTCAGTGCTCTGAACGGCGTTCCCGGTTTACTGCTGCTCTCCGTGAAGCTCCAGGAGCGAGGCCCCCAGACAGCTCTTTGCTGGTGCCGGCCGCTTGCGTGTAGGTAGGGGTGGTTATTGCTGCACCCTGCTTGTCTACCCGGTATGGGCTCTGTGGTGAGTTATAGGGCATAGATTCAGGCACCAGGGGTCACATGTGAGCCTTTAATTTCCTCTAAAAGGAGACAAAAATTTAGTTCAGCCGGAGCTCCGTTGCACGCCCTGCACTGTCCAAGTCTGTGTTGCGGGAGGCATCCGCCATTTTGTGCACTTTGTGGGTGGCAGGCTCGGGCCTCCCTGGCACCGTCATGTTCTCCCTGCTGTGCATGGGGGTCATATGGGGGTGGACCGGGATGACCCCCACCGGTCCATAGGGGGGGGAACGAGAGCTCCGGGTCAGGTTTTCAGTCATTCTTGGCGACGAGAGAGCAGCCGTCTCTCCCGCACCCGCCATGCTGGCAGGCCTCATCAGAGTGTCAGGTGCGTACCGATTCAATTGTCACTTGACGAGTATCTCCATGTGTGTCCTAGTTACTCCTGTTGCTTGGTGGCCTTTGTTTCGCCTATTGATGCCGTTTCTGTGGCTTAATTCTCTTTTTTCAGGGCTGTTTAGCAGGAGCTGCTGAGGATTGCTTCCTCTCAGTCCTGTGGTCAGGCCCCGTCCCAAGAAGGGCTTTCTTTTAATATCCTGCATGCATACCTAACATAACATTAAGTGTGAATAAAATGTAAACATTTTTAAATAAAATGCTTTTTTTCACTTTTTTAAAAAATTTTTACACATTCAGTGTATTTTGTAATCAAAATTATTCAACCCCCACTGAAAATCAGGTTTATTGTCAAAATTTTCAGATTTTAAGCTGTGTGCAAAAAACAAATCAAACAAAAGCAATTGAAATACCTCAACAAAACAAATGTTTCAAACAGGGCCGGACTGGGACAAAAATTCAGCCGGGGCATTTAAAGGCAGAACAGCCCTCGGAGGGGTGTGGCCCAAAAGAGTGCATCTTGTGTCATTCATGCCTCTCCAAAGTGGGCACATTTGTTTAATACCCCTCAGGGCAGTCCACATGTAGCGTGGGGCTGATAGGCGATGTGTGTGCGAGGGGAAGACAATAGTGGATGTTGTGTGAGGGCGGAATAAGAGATCTAGATTGTGGAACGGGGAAAATGGGGCTGCAGGGTGTAAGAATGGACAAGGGGCTGCATGGTGTGAGAGGGGACATGGGGCTGCAGGGTGGGAGAAGGGACATGGGGCTGCAGAGTGAGAGATGGCATCATGGGGCTTCTGTGTGTGTGGGAGAAAGGGGCTGCAGGGTGTGAGAGGGTACATGGGCATGCTGTGTGGGAGGGGGCAAGGGCTGCTGAGTAAGGGAGGGGGCAGGGGATGCTGGGTGAGGGGGGGCAGGAGCTGCTGGGTGAGGGGAGTCAAGGGCTGCTGGGTAAGAGGTAGGGCAAGGGCTGCGGGTTGGGGGGCACAGAATGCTGGGTGAGAGGTGGAGACAGGGGATACAGGGTATGAGAGAGGCTGCTGGGTGAGAAGAAGGGCCAGGGCTGGCGCTTCCTATAAGGCAAACTAGGCAGCCGCCTAGGGCGCCATATAGGAGGGGGCGCCCTGCGCCCCCAACGCTGGTCCTTTAAATGCTGCAGCCGTCTGAGCGCTCTATAGAGAGCGCTCAGACGGCTGCCGCACTGCCTCACCTCCCCTTCCCTGTAGCGTGGCCGAGCTCCTCTCCGGTCCGCGGTCCCGGACGGACTGACAGGAAGTGCACACTGAGTGCACTTCCTGTCAGTCCGGCCGGGTCGCGGACCGGAGAGGAGCTCGGCCACGCTACAGGGGAGGTGAGGTGAAGATTGGAGGAGAGGGGGAATATTGCAGGGAGGGAGGGGGGGATATTACAGGGAGGGAGGGGGGGGAGAATATTGCAGGGAGGGAGGGGGGAGATTACAGGGAGGGAGGGGCGGAGAATATTACAAGGAGGGGGGAGAATATTGCAGGGAGGGAGGGGGGGGAGAATATTGCAGGGAGGGAGAATATTGCAGGGAGGGGGGGAGATTTGAATTATTGAAGTTTGCCTATTTCAGCATTAAATTTCTAGTATTATATTTTGTAAAGGTAACACCAAAGGCCATTTGCACATTGTCCAAGAACAAACATGCTTATTAAGGCCTTCTTGGATTTTCCTGCGTAGCTAATTAAGTTATGTGTGTGTCTAAGTGTGAGTTTGGAGATATTATTATATACCGGTACTTTTGTATTTGGTTAACTAAGTATTGACAGGTGCCAAAACATTTCATACATACAAAACACACATAAGCCTTGATATTTTAGCACAAACATACAGAAAACAGATTTCTCCATTTGTAAATATATTTGTTTGCTATGTGAGATATTTAAATTTTAACTTTACAATGCGTGACAGTTCACTATAGCTCTCTGTTGATATTGTTATGACACCCATATTAAAATGTCATCAGATGTTTTCCATGATCTTTTAGTTAACGCCCCATGTACAAATATTAGGTACGTTCAATACTTGCTTAAATAAACACAGCAAGCATGTCACCTCGCCATGATGAGATTCTATAATAAATATTTGCAAAACTTTAGCTTTCATCATTGACAAATGTTTAGTATAACAGCAATATATATTCAGTGACTCATTGAATGAGGTTTTAAAATACAATATATTATCTTTAATTTAGTATCTTTATGTTAACTTGTACAATATATTTCCATAAGTACGCTAATATATTATGTTGTTTCATATATTTTTCTCTTTTCATCTTTACCTGACAGGTAAAATAGTGTATTTTACATAAGCAAGAAGGGAAGACACATACAGAGGAATAATACGCACTATGAATCTTTTCTAGAATGTTTTTATATTAATAATGAATTATATTAATTGTATATTTGTTTACAATTTAAAAAGCAAGCATTCCAAGTGCAAATTATGTGAGAGTTAATATGTGGTGTAATTGTGGGCTCTGTGCTCAGTGTAGATAGCAGGAATTTATACAATAAATGTTAATGTAGCACTATAACACAAACATGCATCTCTGACCCTATAGTGTTAAAATCAATATCTAGTGCCCTGGCCCACCATGCCCCCTTAAATATAGTAAAAGCTTATCTTTATTCCAGTCTGCTGCTGCTTACTCTGCCCCTGATCTGTCTGCTTGGCTGACATCATCAGAAGTGATTATCTCAGACAATCACAATGTGTTCCCATAGGAAAGAATTGGATTGGCTGAGATTGCCAAGTAGGTGGGCTGGGGGCAGAGACAAATACCACCCTGGCCAATCAGCATATCCTCGTAGAGATGCATTGAATTAATGCATCTCTATGAGGAAAGTTCCCTCTCCATGCAGAGGGAGGAGACACAGAATGTCAGTGCTCCAGCATTGCCCCGGGAAGCACCTCTAGAAGCCATCTGAGGAGTGGCCAGTGGAGGTATCCCTAGGCTGTAATATAAGCACTGCATGAAAAGACAGTGTTTATAGCAAAAAACATTAAGCTGTAGTTGTTCTGGTGACTATAGTGTCCCTTTAAGCTTAGGAAAACCTTGATATGACGTTTTCCAGAGACTTTGTTATGGTCATGGCAAATGGCAAAGTTATTGCTGGATAATCCTTGTTTTTTACTGCTTTATTCTTTTATTCTATTGAGTTTCTGTTTGTCGGCCAATCTGGATTGGCAAACATTCTGTGCCATTTTGTACAGTTAAAAGTCTCTGGGTCTTTTTTCACTAAAATTACTGGTTAACTCATTCATGATTTGACTATGCACAAAAGGCACAATCTCAATGTATTTGCTTAACATCTCTTTAAGAAGAGGTTTAGCTACAACAGGGAGATAAGGTTTGCAAACACTACTCTGTATTTCAGCATTACTTTAAATCGGAGATTATGGGTCAAAAACCTAGTAATTGATATAAATAATCTGGTTAAACAACAACATAAAAAAACATGTTTCCACTGTTCTTTTAACCCCTTCAGGACGGAGTCAATAGTGCACGTTCTGATCAAAACAAAACGTAAACAAAAACTGGAATTTGCGCTATATGTCTGTTCACCCGTAGTTCCCCTCTTTCATATTATATGCACCCACACTTATTATATATCATTTTGTTCAGGAGAAACATGGCTTTAATTTATCATTAACTATTCATATATGGAACATAATTCATTATGAATAAAATTGTAAAAAAATGTGAGAAAATAAGATTATTTTTAAATTTGTATTTCCGTCTGACATTTTAGCTGTGAATGTCATAATACTGTTAGGTTTTACTGCACAAAAATGCACATATTTGTAATCAGCGATGTCTCACGAGTACAACAGTATCCCCCATTAACAGGTTTTATGGTGTTTTGGAAAGTTACAGGGTCAAATATAGAACATTCCATTTTCAAATAGAAATTTGCCAGATTGGTAATGTTACCTTTGAGACGGTGTGGTAGCCCAGCAATGAGAATTACCCCCATAATGGCATACCATTTGAAAAAGTAGACAACCAAAGGTATTGAAAGTGGGGTATGTTTAGTCTTTTTTAGTAGCCACTTAGTCACAAACACTGGCCAAAGTTAGCGTTCATATTTGTTTTTGTGTTAAAAAAGCAAAAAACTAATATTTGGCCAGTGTTTGTGACTAAGTGGCTACTAAGAAAGACTGGACATACCCCACTTGCAATATCTTGGGTTGTCTACTTTTGCAAATGGTATGCCATCATGGGGGTAATTCTCATTCCTGGGCTACCATACGCTCTCAAAGGCAACATAACTAATCTGGCAAATTTCAATGTCAAAAAAATGAAATGCAAGCCTTATATGTGACTCTCTAACTTTCCAAAACACCATGAAACCTGTACATGGGGGGTACTGTTATTCTCGGGAGACTTCACTAAACACAAATATTAGTGTTTTAAAACAGTAAAACATATTACAACAATAATATAGTCCATAAAAGTGCCGTTCGTTTGTAAAAAAAAAATGCAAAAAACGTCACTTTTACTTAAAATATCATTGTTGTAATACAATTTACGAATTTGAAACACTAATATTTGAGTTCAGCGAAGTCTCCCGAGTAAAACAGTACCCCCCATGTACAGGTTTTATGTTGTCTTGGAGAGTTACAGGGTCAAATATAGTGCATGCGAATTAAATTCTATGCACTTTCTCCCTGTGTTGTCAGGTATGTCAATCAAATTTTAATTAATCAAATCACCTAATTATGTTAAAAGATTACTTAAATATACACGTAGAATTTTAATATATATGCATTTATAGGTATTTAAATTCTACGTGTATACTAATGTAATCTTTTATGTAATTATATGTATTTATCTATATATATATATTTGCGGTTATTTGCATTTTATATATAGATAGATATATATAGAATGTCATTCTAAGTGTATTTTGTTACCAATATATATATATTAATAAAAAATACAGTTAGAATGAAATCACATATGTATATATAATTTATATTAAATTTTGTTTCAATATTTTATTTATTAATTTTAATATTTTATTTATTTATTATTGTAATTATACGTATTTATATATATATATAATATATGTGTATATATCTATAATATATGTATATTATATATATGTAACGTCAATTTAACGTCAATTTAATATATGTACTTATATTAGTATTAAAATACACTGTATGACGTTAAATATATATAATATATATATATATTATATATATAATATATATACATATATTATATATATATATATATATATATATATATATATTTATTTTATTTTTAAACATGTTTAATATTTTTTTTTTTTACAGATCCCATCAGCAGGGGGACTGTCTGATATTTTAGACAGTCCCCCTGCTGGCAGATCCACAGCCAGCTATAGGGGGCCATGTGATCGCTCTTTGAGAGCGATCACATGGCCCCCGGGGGCCTGATTTGCCGTGGGGGGGCTGCCTGGGCTGTGAGGCAGTCCTCCTGAAGCGGAGCGCCGGTAAGGTAAGTATACCAGGCGCTCCAGGGCTCAAAGCCGTTACGGTGTTCTATGCCGTCGCAACGGCTTTAAAGCCCACTTAAAGCGCGGCGGCATAGAACGTCGTAACGGTGTTAAGGCGTTAAGTAACCTGATCTACTGTTCACCGTCTTTGTGGGGGAAAAACCTATTCAAACCATTGGATTTACTATAATATAGTCCATAAAAGTGCCGTTCGTTTGTAAAAAAAAAATGCAAAAAACGTCACTTTTACTTAAAATATCATTGTTGTAATACAATTTACCAATTTGAAACACTAATATTTGAGTTCAGCGAAGTCTCCCGAGTAAAACAGTACCCCCCATGTACAGGTTTTATGTTGTCTTGGAGAGTTACAGGGTCAAATATAGTGCATGCGAATTAAATTCTATGCACTTTCTCCCTGTGTTGTCAGGTATGTCAATCAAATTTTAATTAATCAAATCACCTAATTATGTTAAAAGATTACTTAAATATACACGTAGAATTTTAATATATATGCATTTATAGGTATTTAAATTCTACGTGTATACTAATGTAATCTTTTATGTAATTATATGTATTTATCTATATATATATATTTGCGGTTATTTGCATTTTATATATAGATAGATATATATAGAATGTCATTCTAAGTGTATTTTGTTACCAATATATATATATTAATAAAAAATACAGTTAGAATGAAATCACATATGTATATATAATTTATATTAAATTTTGTTTCAATATTTTATTTATTAATTTTAATATTTTATTTATTTATTATTGTAATTATACGTATTTATATATATATATAATATATGTGTATATATCTATTATATATATAATATATGTATATTATATATATGTAACGTCAATTTAACGTCAATTTAATATATGTACTTATATTAGTATTAAAATACACTGTATGACGTTAAATATATATAATATATATATATATTATATATATAATATATATACATATATTATATATATATATATATATATATATATATATATATATATATATATTTATTTTATTTTTAAACATGTTTAATATTTTTTTTTTTTACAGATCCCATCAGCAGGGGGACTGTCTGATATTTTAGACAGTCCCCCTGCTGGCAGATCCACAGCCAGCTATAGGGGGCCATGTGATCGCTCTTTGAGAGCGATCACATGGCCCCCGGGGGCCTGATTTGCCGTGGGGGGGCTGCCTGGGCTGTGAGGCAGTCCTCCTGAAGCGGAGCGCCGGTAAGGTAAGTATACCAGGCGCTCCAGGGCTCAAAGCCGTTACGGTGTTCTATGCCGTCGCAACGGCTTTAAAGCCCACTTAAAGCGCGGCGGCATAGAACGTCGTAACGGCGTTAAGGCGTTAAGTAACCTGATCTACTGTTCACCGTCTTTGTGGGGGAAAAACCTATTCAAACCATTGGATTTACTAACTAGGGGCACATCCTTTCACAGCAAAGATTACATCTAAATATTATATTGACCTATTCTTCTTTATAGACCTTGTTAGATTAGTGAGCTGTCTTGTGTGAATGACTCACACTAGGTCATTCCTTATCAACTGGCTTACGGTGTGAATTTTATCTCAATGATGCTGAAATGCTATTTTCATTTTCTGGAATTTGTAGATTTCCATATGCTTTTATCATATTTATCATGCTTTAATATCCATATTTGTTTATTTTTCTTAATAATAGGCACTTTCCTTGCTATGCAGATATTTTTTCAAATTTCAGTAAACACAAGATGTCTTTAAAGAACAGTTCCAAACCATTACACACACACCACGGTGCATTATGGTTGGGGAGTTTTGTTAGAATCTAGAGTTAAATTTGTTTCACACTCAATTTTCTAAAAAGTTCAACTTTCCACTTTCCCCACTGGGTTATCGAAGTCATCAGACAATATTTGGATTATTTTCTTTGCATAGCAATGGTTTCATGCGTGGTACCATGCTCTATGCACACCACTGAAGTTCAAAAGGTTTTTTATGGTGGACTCAAATAGTGAACATAGCAATGTAAGAGGTAGCTGGAAATCCTTAGCCAGTATTTTGATGTTAATTGTGACCTCCTGAAGTACCGGAAGAGATGTTTGGACAAACACATTTTTCGGAAGAGAAAAAGTAGACTTGAATGTGTCTTTGCATCCTGGTTGTACAGTAGATGAAGACAAAAAAAATACATGATCTAAACATATAATATTTTTCTAACATATGATTAGCTTGTAGCCTAGCTGTGATAAAACAATAAAATGCTCATAAATACATGATTAGACAACAATAGGAATAGATCAATCTATTCATGTCACCACCTGTAAATCATCGCACATGACAGGTATTTGACCATTAAATTGCACTTTCCCAGATATCCATAAAAATGAAGAAAGTAACTGCACGGTTAGATGACTCTCCCAGGCATAAACAATGTCTCTCTCTATCATCGTGATGCAAGACACTCCCTGGTAATTGCACGCTGTGGCTCATTTAAAATAATCACAGTGGTGTGATTTGTATGTGTGGTAGAATATTGAAAGGTATTTATTTAACAAGTTGTTTGTCAGTGTCTGGAAATTCTGGAAAAGATTTAGCTTTGGAATGCTGAGTTGCAGGAGAAATATAATGTAAATGGATGAACTCCTAACTCACCCAGTGATGTAACAATCACTATTCGTCATTTAAGTGAATTTCACATATTTGTGCATTAAATCCTATTGCAATGGAATTGTATTTTACAAGCATCATACTGGTGATTGATTAACATTAACTAGGTATCTCGGAATGGGTGTTGTTCCTCAGTAAAGGTGCACAAAACATTCAGCTCTCTACTTCTACAGGAATCTCCGTGAAAAGCAATATTTAAGCACTAAATCCAGTTCTAATGCAAGAAAGTTTGCATTTTACTGTCCCACCAGTTTTTGCTTACTATCTGAGAAATTCCCTACATGTATTTTTCCTGTAGGCTGTGATGGGAGTTAGCTTTTGTTAACTTTCTTGCACTAGGCAAGAGGCTGGTTTGGAGAGTTAGTGGTAGGTGGTGATGCGACAGGGCTGAGATTTTGCTACACAGACTTCTGGATTTATCCTACCCTAACTCATATATCGGACTTTTAGACTTTTTCATAAATTTTTATTTTGTTTTTTAAGTATTCATTTTATATTTTGGACATCCCTAACTCTATTGTGGAATAAGACTAGTCTACTAAGCGCTTACACTTGTTTTTTTTTCCATTGAGAAGAAACAAAAGTTCTCATTTGAACTCAAAATTTTTATAAAGTATTTTCATCAACTTGCCATGTTGTGTTCAATAGCAGCTGAGTGTATTGAATTTACCAAGTTTGAGAACTGAATAACTAACAGGGTTATTAACAGTTAGCTGTGTGCCACGTTGACAACAAAGTCAGTTGAACTCATCTCAGAGTTTAGCGTGTGAGTTTAGAAAATTATGAACTAGAATTCTGGTTTTTAGAAAGTTATTTCCAATTTTCATCGGATCAGTATTAATGTCAGCTATTAAGGGATGTAACTGTTCCTGGAAAGCTTAAAGGGACATTATAGTCACCCAGACCACTTCAGCTCAATGAAGTTGTCTGGGTGCCAGGTCCCTCAGGTTTTAACCCTTCACATGTAAACATAACAGTTTCAGAGAAACTGCTATGTTTACATTTGGGGTTGATCCAGCCTCTAATGCCTGTCTTCCGGACAGCCACTAGAGGCGCATCTGCGATGCTGGAGGCGAATGTCGCCTACATCGCGCACAGCGTCCATAGGAAAGCATTGAGAAATACTTTCCTATGGACACTCCAGTGACGTCGGACGGGGGAGCTGACGTCGGACGGGGGAGCTGATGTCAGACGGGGAGGAGAGGTCACCAGCGCCAAGGAAGCCCGGTGCTGGATTAAGGTAACTGGCTGAAGGTGTTTTAACCCCTTCAGCGCCATGGGAGGGGGTCCCTGAGGGTGGGGGCACCCTCAGGGCACTATAGTGTCAGGAAAACCGCTTTGTTTTCCTGACACTATAGTGATCCTTTAAACATAATTTATACCCCAAAAAATAAGATCCTTATTTCAATAATTTCTACTTTATTGCAATGGTCCATAAAAATGTAGCTCTACAGCATCTAAAACGTAGGATGCTTATCCGACTTTATTATTTGAAAAACCAAAGTATTATCTGTATGATGTGAATTCTAAACATATTTTCTCTAAAATTGAAGGCTAAATATATTTCTGACTGCAGGTGGAATTAAGTTTGTTCCAAAAAGCCCCCCCCCAAAAAAAAAAAAAATAAATAAATAGGAAGAGATGATTAAAAACCCCGGCACAATATAGCAGTCACTTCCAAACTGCAAATTTGCAAAACACATGCAGATAAATAGGATTTATTTAATCTCTCCGCAGTGTTAGACATGAAATGTATTCCTGAAGCAGCTTTACTTTTTATCAAGCCGGCAAATTCTGCTGTGAGGAACAGATTCTGCCAAACGCATATACTCTATAAGGCGTTTGGCCAACGTAGAACAAATCATTAATTTAGACCATGCCTATGTTACCATAAAATGCCATGAATTGAGTTGTGTTGTTGTGTTTTCTCAGTGAAGTATCACTTCTTTGATTGTGGTTCCTGAATGCATTGCTAGGAAGCCTACGTGATTGCAAAGAATCTGCACCTGCTGTCTGATATGCAGGCTATATACATCTGCTTAACAAAGAGTTATTTTATCAGTTGTTCTAGTGCCTGCATGATTAGAACTCGACATGTATGAATGTCAATCTTGCATTCCATATCCAGCCTTCACGTTCCACTATTACTGGCTTCCACAGCCCTGTAATGCTTTGACTTGTTGGCCTCAATTTTTGCATTGTCTCTTGAAATTTTAGTCTGTCCTTTTCAGTGTTTTGTCAGCTGACCAACATTTCAGTATCTCATAATTTAAACCTCCCCATGCCAAATTAGATAACCCAGGTTCTTTGCTTAAGCCCACATATCCAGGTTTGTGTTGATTGCTAAAAGGTGTACAGATCTCTGAATACCAAACTGTACATTATACAGGGTTATTCACTATGGTGTGAACTGTCAAGAATACAAAGTGAGTTAAAAAATGTCGGTCAAAATGGCACAATGGAAGCATTTCAGAAGTCAGCTACAATATTTGCCTGCATAAATTCACTTTTAGTCAAGGAAAATTCACAAAAACCTTGTTAGTATCATAAACGTACAATTTAATTTATCGTATCATGTCCCTTTGTAATGTATCATCAACATTGTCAAGAATTACCACAACTCTCTGTCATTTCCTAAAAAGATACAAAAATAAGTCTCTGTAAGTTATTGTTATTGATAACTGCCAGTAGATATTTGTGGCCAAAATATACCGACTGGTTTCCAGCTTCCAGGCACGTTTTGCAACCTACTGCTACGAACACTTGTCCTTACAGATAATGTCTACATCTTTGTGTTTGTCTATTAGCGATCCGAATGTAAAGCAGTAAAAGGTCTTGCTATGGTCACCACTGGTGGATGCTGCAAAAGACTGACCCAGAATATCTGCACTTCGCCTGTGATCGGCCATAGCCGGATAAATTCAGAAATTAGTGTTTGGGTAGTTTGGAATAGTGACTCAGATTTATAGGTTAGCATTTGGTCCTAGATACAAACTTTGATAGATGCACATTACTTAGAGAAAGATTATTATATTTATCTGATCTCATGTAATTTTGCTTTCTTTTTATTTATGGATAATATGCTCTCTGAAATGTACTTTAGTGTTTAAATGTAGTTATATATACGTAACATACATTTTTTGCCATAAGATATAGTAAGAGTTTTCAGTTGTTTATTTGACTTTGTCTCTTTACACACCCCTACGGCAGCTTTTACTTTTGGTGGCACTTGGTCAACTTAAGATAAAACCAGTCCCTTGTTATTCTCTATAGCAGGAGAACATTAAACTTTTCTCAACCAGGAATTAAAGTTCCGGTAAGAATTTGCAGTACGGAAACAGCCATTAGTTGCTAATATGAGTGACAGGTTTTAACGATTAATTGTTTATGTAAATGTTAACAGCAATACTGGAAACAAGACCATTCCGGTTTCTGCTTATATCAAATAGATTGATACAACAAACAAGATCCACAGAGATCCCCATTGTGGCTGACTTATGCAATATTTAATCATATACTGTAACAAAACACCATTATTTATGCCTAGGTGGGGTGTTTTTAAAAAAAAACTATAACCTTCTGTGAGCTTTCAAATTGCTGTTTAATGAATGAGTGAGTGCATTGGATCTTGTATGTTGTATGAACAGGCCCCATCAGCACCGTTATAATGTTGCATGTTCAGGTTAGTGCAGTCCTCTTGGTTTCATACGTAATTAGACAGATTTGTGGAACCAGTTGTTCACTGTGGTTTTTAGATTACAAGCTTAGGTAAAACGTATTGTTGTGGGGATGAGTGCGTATCTCTCTAGACTGCCATTTAAACCCACACCTCGTTTAAATGCACGCTCACGTTAGAAGTTTGCATCATATTTTTTGTACCAACTGGTGTTTGTTTTTCATTCTTGTTTCTCTGCACATATAAATATAACAACTGTTACTCGGAAAAGTGCAGACAATTCTGAGGACTCTTCCCTTGATTCATTGTTCACACATCGTTGAGTCATTGCATCAAGGAGTAATCTTCTTATCACGCATGTTCTGTAGATAAACATCATGTAGTTACTAATTCTGACATGTCACAGTGGCTCTGATAAAGATTTGAGCATTCTTGAACACGTGGACACAGATAACGTTATTGATAACATGTGTTGGCCATCTTCAGTGCAAGTACTGGATAAGAATGGCTTGGGGTAAGAGAATCATTGCACATGTAATATCCGCAGAACAGGACAATAGCATTTATTTAAATAGTAATTCCTCCTACTCTCCTACATTTCAGATAGCCAGCGCTAAGAGTGAGCCTTGCATCTATCACAGATATTATTGTTGGGCCATTTATTGGGTCAAACAGAAACAGATATCAGCGCAGGTAAAATATATTATAGTCTCCATTTCTGATATTAGTATTTTGTGTAGTTTTTTTTTTTTAATCGAATAAAAATAATAATAATAATAATAATAAAGAAATATCTAGATGCTATTTTAACTTTGGGGATAAAATTCAACATAAAGCAAGGTAAAAAAAAACCCTGTTATATTTCAGCCTCACATTTACTATTAAATAGAGAAAACTATACTGATCGGTATAGTAGATTCTAAAATGCAGACACGAATTATCACAGACCTGAACTTTAAAATCTGTAAACGCAATGAGCTTTGTCTAATAGTTACGTGTTTAAAGACAGCTGCGCACCATTAAGGCCATCTGGCTGCATGCAAATGTGAATATATGGAAAGTCTACAGCCAACATAAACCATGGAATATTTGAAACTTAAACAATGAAAACAATAGAGTCCAAATGAGCATTGACAAAAATTCTACATACAAGTAACAATGTGACATTGCCTTATTGTGTTTATTTTTTTTTTATAGATCTCTCTGGCATACTGTAAACACAACTGCCAAAGCAAACATGTATGAATCAGATTTCAAAAAGGCTTGCAGGCTGCCTAAAAATGTTAAAGGAACACTATAGTGTTAGGGATATTGTCCCTGTGCCTTTGCATCCCCCCTCCCAGCAGTGAAGAAAGGGTAAAAAAAAACTAATTTTTTTCACTTACCTTATCTCAGCACTGGATAGGGCTCCTTCTTCTCCGACATCACGGGGATCCAGGAACCTTGGGCACATGTGCGGCGAACCCCATGCACACATTAGGCATTTCCCATTTGATCAATCCATTCCTATGGTTTTTTTTTATGACACTGGATGTCCTTATACAAAGCGTGAGGACGTCCAGAGTGATTTCAGGGTGTTAAACTCTGTAAAACTGCAGGAATCACCTCTAGTGGCTGTCTGGGAAATTTTATTAGGCTTAGAGATTATTACAAGGTCACAAAGGAAACAGATTTTTATATATATATATATTTTTTTTTAAAATAGTATGGTTTTGATACTAGCAGGGCTATTTACCAAAGTAAGAATTTTCAGGAATTCAAAGTAAATTCTAAGTTAATTTTTAAATTCAAGGCCAAAGTAGCAAAAGTTGAATATGATTTTTTAAATATTACCCTTAGTTACTAATAAAGGCATTAAAGGACCACTCTAGTGCCAGGAAAACATACTCGTTTTCCTGGCACTAGAGTGCCCTGAGGGTGCCCCCACCCTCAGGGACCCACTCCCGCCCGGCTCTGGAAAGGGGAAAGGGGTAAAAACTTACCTTTTTCCAGCGCTGGGCGGAGAGCTCTCCTCCTCCTCTCCGCCTCCGTTCCTCCCCGTCGGCTGAATGCGCACGCGCGGCAAGAGCTGCGCGCGCATTCAGCCGGTCACATAGGAAAGCATTCATAATGCTTTCCTATGGACGCTTGCGTGCTCTCACTGTGATTTTCACAGTGAGAATCACGCAAGCGCCTCTAGCGGCTGTCAGTGAGACAGCCACTAGAGGAAATAGGGGAAGGCTTAACTAATTGATAAACATAGCAGTTTCTCTGAAACTGCTATGTTTATAAAAAAATTAGTTAACCCTAGAAGGACCTGGCACCCAGACCGCTTCATTAAGCTGAAGTGGTCTGGGTGCCTAGAGTGGTCCTTTAAGTATTTGTATCATTGTTCTCCTTTCCTCCAGGTCTTTCTGTTTTCCAAGGCTTCTTGTGTTTTGTTTTTACACGATTGTTTATTAGGGTCATTCCCTTACCTTAGGGAGAACAACTATAGGTGACCTTGGTGCTTTTGCCCCTCAACTCGGCTGGGGGAACACAGCTCCATTTTTTTTCCCTTTTTGTGTTGGTACTTATGAGAATATTTTGATATTAAATTTAAAATTCACTTTGAATTTAAATTCTTGCTTTAGTAAACATGTAATAGTTTGTTGCAGCTGGTAATTTTATAGGTATCAGACAAAGACTCTCTTTAAGAATGAAGATTGCTAGCGTTTGGGTCAAAATCTCTCTTCAAGGACAAGGGCGCAGTGGTTTTTCAATCTGCCCATTGCCTTCTCAGTTTCACACACAGTTTAAGGTAAAACCAACAATTGTGGACTGAGTCATACACTTTGTACCAGAAATTAAAGTCATTACCCACTTGTTTATCCTGGAGGAACACAAAAGGAAAATCTCCTGTCTGACCCATTAAAAATCCCAATCATGCAATTCATGCAGTCATGGAACATAATAAATAATAGACTTGGATGCCACAAAAATGTTAGTTTCATCGAAACCTAATTTTGTCTTTTTGTTTATTCGTTTTTTATTTTTTTGCAATAGCATCTTTTTTATTATAATAGTTTGACTCAACATTATGGATTTTCATTTGCCTTTTTTGGGGGCTGAAAAAAGAAGATGGAAGAAAAAAGAAGACATTTAAAGGTAAGTATTTTTTTTTACAGGTATTTAGTTTATTGCCATTCCTCACACTTGTTAGGGTGAGGGGAGTACATAGGGTATTTTTTCATTGAGGATGATTAGGGCTTGGGGACCCCTAGTCACTGGAGGGATGATTTAACCTCCCTTATTTGAATATTGACCCCTATAGGCCAATGGTGAGGGTGGGCATTTGGGAATTTAGAAAGTGTACAGCTCCCTGCTGCTTCTATTTTTAAATATTAGAAGGAGGGAGCTGCAAGATGGTAGCTACCTCCTTTTAATATAAAATGAACAAACAAAAGAATGATTTGCACGGACAAAATTTGGTCCAACAAGCAATTTGTTCTTTGTTTTAATCGTTGTAATTTGTACTCATTAATTTGTCCGAAAACGAATGCCCAAGTCTAGTAGTCAACATTGGCATTTAATATCATGTCTTACAATGCGACAAAGAAGAGAGCATGAAGAGGTGCATGGCTGCCTCTTTGAATCTTTGGCCCCTTCCAAAGTTCAATTCCTGGGCCCCACGGATTGGCACCTCGGTCTGCCCACAGAGCCCAACCCATCCTACCAATCCTTTTTTTATATTAAATACTACAGCGTAATGTGAAAGTAACCAGTGAATTTTAAGTATATACTCAACAATGCTTTCAATGTTTAAGTGTATTATTATTGTTTGTGTTTGGGGGGAAATTGGGGCTGTGGTTTGTGCGTGCAAGATATTGGGGGTGTAGTACATATGTAAAGAGAGAAATAAGGGCAGGAACACACTAACAGCAATTTGAACCCCCTGACTGTAGCGGTACTTACCCTTTCCAGGTGCCGGCCGGGGTCCTCTGTTCAAGCCGCGCGCGGTCCTGCTGCTGCACGAGCCGCGCGCGGCTCATCTGAAGGCTGCAACAGGAAGGCGGGCAGTGACCGCGAGAAGCGTTCACATGTCCCGCCTGACTCTAAGAGCGCGCCGCGGGTCTCGGGCGCGCTCTTAAAGGGACATTGGGAGCCTAAATTGGCAAAGGCCTCCCATTGGTCCCTGTCACGCCATACTCCCCATACACTTACCTTTTGGGGGCGTGGATGTGACAGGGGCCAATCAAAATAGATGTTTAGGTATATATACTCACCTTTTTCCCTTAGTTCCTTGCCCTATCGTGGTTTCTGTTTAGTTCCCTTTAGCGCTTGTTGTGTTCAGTTGTGTTCCTTCGTACTTGACCTTGGCTTTGTTTCTGACTACGTTATCTCTTTATCCTTATCTGTTCCGTTTGCCGACTTGCTGTTTACTGTGTACCAGACCCCGGCTAGTCCTAGTTTACGCTGTCTCTTTGTGCCCTTGACCTCGGATCGCTCCTTACTCTGTACTCCTCTCATATACGTAGAGTCCAGCCACTCTAAGGTCCGGTAGACGTATCTCCCCTCTGTGTTGTCTTTTGTTGAGTTGAATCCTGCGTGTTGGGGTATATTTTGTTACACTGACAAACCTGGGCCCTGGGCCACCTTGACATCCAATTATCCACCCATATTTAACACCAGACACGACAAAGGTGCTTGTCCATGCCCTTGTTCTTTCTCGCCTTGACTACTGCAATCCCCTTCTCAGTGGGATTACGTGTTCCCAGATTGTACTGCTGCAATCTATAATGAATGCGGTGGCGAGACTCATTTTCCTGTCCGCCCGCACCTCCCACACCTCCCCCCACTGTCAGTCCCTACATTGGCTTCCAATTAGATATAGGGCTCAATTTAGGTTTCTGGTGCTTGCTTACAAGTCCCTACATAATGCTGCTCCAACCTACCTATCCTCCCTAATACACAAGTATATCCCGTAAAGGCCCCTGCGCTCTGCCGAAGACCTACGTCTATCCTCTGTCCATACTCCCACATCTGATGCTCACCTCCAAGACTTCTCCAGGGCTGCACCTTTTCTATGGAACTCCCTTCCTTTCTCCGTTAGCCTTTCACCAAGTCTCCACTCCTTCAAAAAAAAAAAAACACACTTCTTCAGGAAAGCATATCATTTAAACTGTTAGCGGGTTTTTATTCCCCCCCCCCCCCCCCCAAATTACTTCTCTCCTGCAACTATCAAAAATAACCAAAGTTCTCAGTGAATACTTTTCTAGCAACCTATTTCATTACCCCTACTTATACCTTTTGTATCACTATACCCCACTCCCTCTAGCATGTGAGCTCATTGGGCAGGGCCCGTAATCCCTCTGTTCCTGTGCCTGTGCGTCCATTTGTCTGGTTACAATTATGTGTCTGTTAGTCCACAACGCTACGGAACGCTACGGAATAGTCTACAACGCTACGGAATTTGCTGGCGCTATATAAATAATATAATAATAATAAAATAATAATAATAATACATATAAAAATAGACTTTGTTATATTATTCACTAAACAGTAAATTATATTGAAAACTGAATTGGATAATTACAGCCAAAATAGCTGGTTTGGGCATAAATACCTAGTTCCCCGACAGTCATAATTGGTTACTTTAGTCTGAATATTACAATCTGGTTTTTGATTCACTACAATTAAGTGCTTAGTAAATAAACAGCCAAGCTGTGGATTGTAGGTTTGAATGACAAGTTCTCTGTATGGCATGGACTGATGTAGCACTCCTAGTTGAGTTCAGATATTGCCTGTGTTGGGGTTCTATAATGTAGGGATCCTGTTTGATGCTGCCCCTCGCTGTGTTGCTTACTTAAAGAAGAGCATTAATACCTTCACATAGCGTAAGTGCGGAGTTTGACAGTCCTTGATCCATCCTTTTAGAGCATTCTGCATGCTCATCCCTGCACAGGTCTAGTGTGTGGAGGGGGTGTGGATATATAGTAATATCCTATCCCCACCTCTAAGCACCACACAGAGCTAGCTGAGAGTTCCCTGTAAAAGAGATGCTGACCAATTGGTCAGCATCACAAATTGAGTAAAACGGTCCATGACCAAAGTGCCTGAGTAGTCAGTCAACCTTAGTGCATTAACAAACTGTTATTTGGGGCACAGCCCACCAGGCCTCCCTGGTGGCCCTGGCCTCCTACACAAGTATGGGTTGTGACCCTGGTGACCCTGAAGAGGTGTTGATGCTCTGCCACTTCCTACCATGAAATGGTTGGAAGGAGATGGAGACATTATGGGGTCATTGTGAATGTTGGCCTGTTTGTACATGAAATGGTTGGAAGGGGATGGAGACATTACAGGGTCATTGTGAATGTTGGCCTGTTTGTACATGAAATGGTTGGAAGAGGATGGAGACATTACAGGGTCATTGTGAATGTTGGCCTGTTTGTACATGAAATGGTTGGAAGAGGATGGAGACATTACAGGGTCATGGTGAATGTTGGCCTGTTTGTACATGAAATGGTTGGAAGGGGATGGAGACATTACAGGGTCATTGTGAATGTTGGCTTGTTTGTAAACATACATCTCCTAAAAACACAACTGTTTTATTTATTCCCTGGCAAAGATGTAAACAGCTTCCTATTTGTTCCTTTATTTTATTTCTGATTTTTTTTTCTTTATGCACATCAGATTGAAAATGGGATGAATTTAAAAAAAAACAGTAAGCAATGAGTATTTTAATTTAATAGCTGACAGCTACTGTTTGTCATTATATTTTCCATTTCCATTAGCTACACGTACACAGCCAAGCAGGAGAAATAAACAGTGAGAAATGAATTTGCGTTGAATAAAATTATATTTGACAACAGTGTGCAACAGTTTAAAAAATATCTTGGCAAATTCCAACAAATTATGCAACTGCCAGAAAAATGTTGCTATTACTTAGGACTTATAAATAAAAAATTACTAAAATTGTGATGTCAATTCAGGTATACTATGCATATTTTGATTGCCGGCACCTGGTGTTGCATGCATAAGAAACCACTTGCTTATGATGTGAATAACATATAGTCAACATAGGAGAAGAACCGCGAGAGCCTTAATTCTTGTTCCCTATTTTTTGTTGCCTACCGGTACGTTTGATCTTGCGTTGCTCTTTAAGTTCTACTGAACTTATGCAACTTATTCTGACTTACATTTTACTTGACTGTGTTTTTGGGCTGGCCCTGTAATTTGAAATTACTTTTCCATCAGTACCTGCACTTTGAAGGTACCTACTTCCTAATTCTATAACCTGAGATCTGCTAAACCTTGAACGTGATCCACTGCATGCCCCTCTCCCCAAACTTCATGTATGATGCTAAGCATGGACCTTAGAGACTGTTGCAATGCATAACGTGACTTTAAGAGGCCTTTAATCAATTCATGAAACAAAAAGTACTTGCACCCCGTGGCCAAATAGATATTTATCAAAAAGAAACTGGGAAATATTAATTGTGAAATTATGAAATTATTCCTAGTACAGAGTTATGCTTTTCATAATGTGATGAGACTTCCAACATCATATAGCTGTGAAATATACTATGTGTACAAATTAGTATTCCGGAATGCATGTTAATTGGAAAAATGTGCGGTATAATATGTAATATTTGGGTTTTCCCATAGCATGTCATATTAAAAAGAAAACATAACAAAATTGAAGGACAAAACAACTGTGAACATTATTTATCCTATTGCTCCCTTCTTTCCTACCCCCATGTCCAATATCTATTCTCTTTCTAAAGGACCAACTGCCTTTATAGGCCACTAGTATTTTGATTGAATTTTTTTTTTTTTTTTTTTTAGCTGCCTTTTAATATAATGAGTGCCGAAAAATATAAATAAAATGTGCAAATGTTATGGTTTTTCCTCTTTCTTTGTTGCCCCCGTATTGATGAGTATTCATAGAATTTTTTTTTTCAGTCTCCTCTTTATGACAAGATATATATGTTGTACTGTATTATGTGGGTGTCAGTTTGCTATGTCTTCAATATATGTAAAGATACATATGCCCGGTATTTAGTGGACTAAGCCACTTCTCAAAAGGCTACAGGAGATACTGGAAGTCCATCTGTCCAGTACTTTTAGTCTCTGTCCATAAGTGAAACAGTATTTCAGGGTATAGATGTGTCAATCTCAGAACTTTGTAATTAGACTTGAGAAAGTTCACATCATGTGATCAAAACGTTGTCACAAGTGTAATAATGTTCCATTAAAGTTGGCTATTAAAGAATCTTGAATACCTGGACACTCTATTAATGTTTAACAAGTGATATAGGGGATCTGGCCATCCCAACAGTCTGAAGCACTTTTCTTCTTATTATTTATTTATAAAATATTTCACCAGGAAGGATACATTGAGATTTCTTTCGTTTTCAAGTTTGTCCTGGACCTACTAACATTTCATTGTTACGATAGGGTACAATATAATATTAAAAGTACAAAATAATATTAAGGCGGGGCCGGGCCGCCAAGCGGAGCGGCAGCCATCCACGCTAGCTCCGATCCTGAACGGCACAATAGCCCAGAAAAAGCCCCAAAAGGGCCCAGGAAACTACTCCCTGTGAGCACCGGGAGCCGTGGCAGCACATATGGAGTGCCCAAGAGATGAAAAAGCGGCCGCTGCAACCACGACGCCCGAACGACTGACACAAGGCCTACACACATGTGGAGACGGCGGTACACATAAGGCGGTGAAGGGAGAGAGGTGGACGTCGTCCCGGTCCCGCTTTCCCCCCCTGGCCGGTGGGGGTAATCCCGGCCCATGAGTCAGCCCTTCAAAGGCTGGAGGCAAAGGGCCGCGCGGCGCGGGGACCCTTCCCAGGGGAAACCAAGATGGCGGATGCACAAACGCGGCTGAGAGCCACGCTGGGTCGCCTGGACCCCCAGGATGCCGGACCCCATGGAGGAGCCACTCGGGACGGAGAACTGCCGGACAAGGAGCCGGTCTTGGCCCCAGGATTTGGTGGTGGTCCAGGGGCAGACGCCCCCAACTCTGCGAGCCCTGCGGTACTGAGGTGTACTGACCCCCGGCGGACCGGTGGCTGGGGAGGCGCGCACAGATGCCGAGCATGTGGCCGGAGAAGGGTGAGGCATAAAAGGACTGGAGCTCCAGCAGAGGTCAGCAGGAGTTGGGGAGGTGCAGGGGACGGGGGGGACCCGCGGACTTTTCAGGGGTGGGAGACCGCCGGACTCTTTCCGACCCCGAGTGCCCACAACACCGAGAGACTCTCTGATGCACAGCAGGGGCAAGCCCTGGGGGGTGCCGAGGGGGTTCGATACCTGCGGGACACTGGGGGGCCCAAACGGCAAACAGTCAGCACAAAGCACAAAAGACCACCAGAAAAGCCATATACCACGGGATAGGGGATCTCCCCCGCAGCAGAGCTGTTAAACCACCTCCAGAGAAGAGACTCACCCTTTTTTTCTTTCCTATATGTCCTGAGGCACAAGCCCTGAGATGACATAACACACATGGTCTACTGAACTAATTCCTCCGAATTACTATGCTTACCTTAATTACTGATGCAGTAATGCCCATAGGAGCCTCAGGTTGATGCTATCCATTGATGCATATTTAACATCAGACTGCTGCATGATAGACTGCACAGTCACTTACTACTGTAAACTTGATATCCGAATAGCTTCATAAAGTATTATTGCACAGCAGCTTAAAATCACTATGTCGGCTTAAAATGCCAAAGAAATATACAGGGCACACTAAGACGCCCATAGGGGCCAAGGATTGATGTTGCCTGCCATTGCATACTTAATGGCTTACTGTAGCATAGTAGCCTGTAAAGTCGCTTATTACTGCGTACTTGATAGCCTGCTAGCTTCATTGTATCCTAATGCACAGCAGCTTAAAAACAGATATGCTCCCTAGGTTAAAAGTTGTAAAAGTTTTTGTATTTTTGACTATTACTTACCGCCTACATCTATCCTACAAGTTGTTTTATTCGCCTCTGCACAGGCGACAATCTGCGTTCACCAACCAGCAAACAATTATTACTGCCTACTTATACAGTCAGGCTTTTGCATAGGATGACTACTATTAATATGCTTTTACTTAGGCACAGTAACGACCACGCTCATTGAGACATGTATATATATGTTACTAGTCCTCCCGTTTATACAAATGCAGCAAGGTATTGCTAATAGATGAGTGCATGACCTCACAGATTAAGCGTATACTACAGCTAACTTTACATTAACTGCTCTACACATCAACGCCCTAAGTCCATGCAGGTTTAAGCTAGCAGTACAATTCTGTATTCATAAAATGCTGTTAATTAAATCAAAACAAATGGCGCATTAGCTCAGTCTATACAGCTCATGTTGTAATGCCGATAAGTGTATCCGTACAAAGTTTAGTATGTGTTTCAGTCTAAGTTTTGATCAATTTGCTTCTGCACAGGCGATAATCTGCGTTTCTCCTCATACGCTAACAATTAAGCCTCTACGTAGGCGACTGTTCACCTTAATGTTTGGTACAAACTACTGCTTAAGCCCCTGCGTGGGCAATCGCTTGCCTTTTCCGAACCAGTTTGCAACATGCATTCTTATGTGAAACAATAAAAATATTCAAAACAAAATAATATTAAAATACACATACAGTATGTCACAAAAAGTAAGACCACCCCTCGTATTTTTGTAAATATTTTATTATATCTTTCCATATGACAACACTGAAGAAATAGCTCTATGCTACAATGTAAAGTAGTAAGTGTGCAGCATGTATAACAGTGTAAATTTGCTGTCCAACGGTTTAGACATTAATGGCTGTGTGTTGAGTTATTTTGAAGGGACAGCAAATTTACATTGTTATACATGTTGTACACTTTACATTGTAGCATAATGTTATTTCTTCAGTGTTGTCACATGAAAAGATATAATAAAATATTTACAAAAATGTGAGGGGTGTACTCACTTTTGTGAGATACTGTATATATATTTAACACAGAACAGGTAAGAAACAATTAACCATGATTACAGGTGCATTCTGTATTGAGATATGTTGACAGCGATCTCTTAAACATTTTTAGACTGGAGGCATTTTTAATTGTGTCTGTGAGGTTATTTATAATTGCGGTGCTCTTTATGAAAATAAGGATTGAGCCACTTTATTTTTGTATTGCGGTATGCTAAATAAAGTGCTGATACTGGATTGTGGTTATAGGAGGTGGGAACATCTTGGGAGAGCATTCTGCTCATGTAGGGTAGGAGTTTCCCAGAAAAGCTTTTAAACACAAGGCTGGAAAGATGGAGGATGCATCTACAATCCAGCAATAGCCAGGGTCATGTAATCACATTGTAGTATAAAGCGGGAGAACGAGTGTTATAAAGTAGTAATTTAATTAAGGTGGGTTTGGCGCACAGACGCATACACTACATTCATATATTCAACAACTAGCATTAACATTTGTTGTACAACCTGTTTCCTTACCTTGGGATTAAGACAGGATTTGTTTCTGTAGAGGGCACCTAGTTTTGGATAAAGGTTCTCAATGTGGAGGCCAAAAGATAGATTGGGGTCTAGCAACATACCTAGATATTTTATGTAATTTAGGTAATTTAGGTACAGTGTTTAGAGAAAGTTAGCTATCTGTGATCCACTTTTCTACCTTTGTGAGCTGGTCTTGGAACACAGCCTCATGCTGTTGTAGATTTGGTTTGATAGCATAGATTACAGTTTTGTCTGCGTACATATGTAAAATTGAGGCTTTGCATACATTAGGCAGATCATTCATGAATAATGTGAATAGTAGAGGGCAGAGTATGGAGCCTTGGGAAACACCGCTTGTGACTGGGAGAGGGAGAAATGGACACATACTCTGATGAATCCAATATATATGATTGGATTGAAACCAGGTTAGTGGACGATCACCAATACCTGAGTTTTTAAGTTTTTGCAATGTAATGCCATTGTCTACGGTGTCAAAGGCCTTGGGAAAATCAGGGAAAATAGCTCCAGTTAGGTCTCCTTGTTCCATCCCAGTTTGGATGTCATTGCCAACTTTTAAGAGGGCCATTGTAGCTGAGTGATTTGGTCAAAAATCTGATTGGTCAGGGGCTAGATAATATAAATGTTGATAATACTTACAAAGTTGTGTGTGAACACATTTTTGTCCAATATCGGACGATAGTAAAATACCAAAGTATCATCACCACTTTTATGGATAGGTACTACTATTGCAGTCTTCCAAAGTTTGGTTATGTATCAAGATATAGCTATTGCAAGACAAAAAAATATAAGATGAATAATGAACTATGTAGTAAATTCCAAGAAAAGTACAACAATCATATCTATTAGGACATTTAATACATAGGAGTATAGATTGCAATTACAGTATTAGCCCGATTAACTCTCTTTGTTTCCAGTGATACTGTTTGCATCTTACCCATAGTCTAACTGACAAACTGACTGAAATACTATGTATATATTTCCATTAGGAAAGTTACCCAATAAAGTGATCAATGATATAATGACACTGTGTTTGCATGAAACCACAACATAAAAAGACAAAGTGGAAAAGAACACTGCTTAAGGTTAAGGTTCTGGTGTATTAAGGATTGTAATAACCTGTTAGAGTTAGTGGTTTTAGTGGCGAGGTAGTGTTGGGAGCTTAGAGTTATTGCAGCATAGGTTAGGGGGACTTGGGTTTGGAGACATAGAGTCACAGGTAACTGTAGGGTTAGTACCTACCTACACTGTACTGTTCAATTCCAACACATCTCCCCTCCCACCCTCCCTCTCAATCGGGGTCCCCTCCTGCTTACCGATTCCCTCTGTGCTCATTGGTGTTGTTTTTGTTTTTTTTTCTCCCTCCTACCCAATCCTCTTTCTCCTCGCCGAGCCGGCAATTGGTCCAACCACATACTTCTCTATGAAGCATATGATTGTATTGTGCGCAGCCCCAGTGACTTGTGAGGGTGGTGCAGGAAAACAGCGTTGGGAGCTGCACCCTGGCCTGGTTTGCATGTAAGCAAAACCTTAGTTTTTTCATGTTTTACAACAAAATGAAAGTTATATTAATTAATTATAGTAATAAAGTTTTAGTAAAGTTTTAGTAATAAGTTATCGTGACGAATTTCCACACCTTTACTAATATACTAAAGTGATACCCCAGGTGTTGTGGGATGTGTTTTTCATGATATTCAGTCAGCCAAATCTTAATGGGAAATTCTGATTATAAAAACGATATAGTTATAATTGGTCTAGTGTATTGCGTTGTTGTGAAATAGTTGTTGCTCTATCATCCATTTAATTACAGACATTATTCTATGTTTTTTTTAATGAGACTTGTATACATTTACATGAAATATTTACTGCAGATCACAGTACTCCATCCTTGGGTTTTTATGTGGCTGTTATAACAGCGCATGCTTACTGGATGAAAACTATGTTCGTGCATTTTATGCGAACAGTGAAAGAACTGCATGCAACACATGCCAAAGTACATTTCCTGTTATCCAAAACGTTATTTGTCAGAGTTCATTGAAGTAGAACCATTCTTTTATCTTTTTTTCATTTCCTAGTTCTCAAAGTGATGGCCCATTATCACCAGAATACTGAAATTCAAGAATGTAATTGTCAGTGCTTGCGCAGAATTGTGGAAGTTAAACGTTTGCCGTTTGAAAGCTACTCGCATGTAAAGCAAACAGAAAAGAGCTTGCCACAATGCTGAAAATCATCATTTCCCTCTTTAATTAAGTGTTGACAAAGCGGTTCTAATTGCTGTTTTAGTACATGGACTGGTCAATGATAAATAAGTTGTGCTATTAAGCAATTACCTGACTTTCTACATACATTAAAAATATGTACATATAAGCCAGATTAACAGTTCTTTCAGAATTCAGAAGGTTGGTGGTAAAGAGCTCTGTGTTCATGGATAACATTCTTTTTAAATAAAATTGTATTTTAAATATTTAAATATAAAAGTCCCATTATGTTACTTTTTATGCCTGTTACACAATATGACATGTCAAAGTAAACAATGTGCTTTTATGATGGAGATGTAATAATTTATGAATGCAATGTAAATGTGAATCTAAATCCAGTGAGACAGCTTGAAACACTGGAATGAGGTGGCAGAAGCCCTCTTCATATGCCAGGTCAGCACCACAAACACTACGAATAACGTACCTTTATGACAGACGACAATACAATAGCAAATTCCTTGCCTTTTAATCATGGCAGCTTAGCTGGTATTTTATTTTATTTTTTAGTTTGAGCAGATAAATTTATAAAAATTGATCTTTATCTTAACACACAGACACACAGACACACAGACACGTTTTACTAATTCCTCATTCACCACCACAAGCTCATCTCAGACTGTGTGTGCGGTAATAAAGGTTACAGTGTACCCCAGTAGATCAGCTGAGTCAGGAGTCAGAGAGAAGCCAGGCCACTGTTTCGTTTGATATCCCATATAAGCTCCACACAGAACGTAGGGCGCTCTAACCTAAACTCTGTTCGAATGGCAAATCACTGCTAACTTGTAGAGTACAGAAGTCACTGTTGCACAGTTTTTGCATTGTATTAGTGATCAACTGAGGTGTTACACCCACAACTGCAACATAGTCCAATCCTTGGATAAAAGGATCTTTTTTCTTCTTTTAACTATTCCTCGTGTTTGAGACTTCGGTTTGCAGTTTCTATCTCTTACAGACCCACTATATCGGTAAGGTTAAAGAGTTAATGTTTATTGACGACACGAATACTCCAAACATAGATTTAACATTTCATGCATAGAATTAACATTAGCCAACACAGAACTCTCTGATGCTGTCACAGGTGGATTTACATCTTTCACAGCAAAATTATAGATCTATAGCTAGTTTATTTTAAAAAATCATTAAACTGTTTTTATCACTGTGTATGCAGCTCTAGCCACACTTACCCACTTACCCTGTTCTAGCAGTTTAACCCCTTAAGGACCAAACTTCTGGAATAAAAGGGAATCATGACATGTCACACATGTCATGTGTCCATAAGGGGTTAAAATTGTGGAAATGTTTTGAAACTATTAACAAACTTAACAAAACAAACATCCACACTTTATGCATTATATGTACCGTGTCCATTAGGCTACTCCAGCAGAGAGGAGGAAAGAGTAAAGTAGTTAAACATTAATTTTAACAAAGGAAGTTTGTAGATCATAATGTGCGCCTTGTAACAGCCAGTGGGAAAGGTAACACGTACTTTGTTGTAGCGTTTAGAAGTTCAAGCCTCTCTATTTTGTTTTTTGGAAAGCTTTGTTTAAGGCATTTTAGCCATAGAATAAGTAGACATAGTCTCTGTGATCTTCCCTACTTCACTTCATGCACAGAAGCAGGGTAGACCGTAGACACTAACAATTGGTATTCAAACACTGTCCGACCAAAGGTGCATGCATTTGGCCGAAGGACCCTGTCATATACTAAAGGTAGGGATAAGCTTCTCTAATTTTATTTACATATACTTATTTTAAAACATATATATTTATTTTCAAAATTGATGAATGGATTATTATTTTAAAAATAGTTTTGAGGTGGCAGTTGTCTTTTAATCGGTTATATACAGTAGACGTTTCAGGGTCCAAGGTCAATGGTTCATTCATCGAAACACAAAAGTTCACGTGAGGCTGAATCAACAGGGGCCAAGGTATGGAAGAACATATCTTCTACACCAGATCTCTGGACTCTGTCCTGCTGTGTCTCTCTGGTGTCGGACATTTTATTTTATTGGTGATTTTGTCTATTAAGAACATATTTTCAATGGGGTTTATTGACTTTAATTCCTTTTCTTAGCCTTCCACTCCAAGTACTTTTAGTTGAGAACCCTGTCTGCATTTCTCAGACTTTCACAATGAAAGCAAAACTACACAATCGACAACAAGGTACACAAAGAGACATTCTATTGCATATTTATACCATGTATATATTTATAATTTAAATTGATTACTTAATAACAATGTATATTAATATTTTACTAGAACTCATGGTAAAACAAGGGCAATTTGGTCAAAACCAGCCTTCCACAGTATAAATCAGGCGTATTGTGTATGTTTTATGTGCAAACAATGTTCAAACAACTAATTATAAAAAGTAACATCAGACCTGCTAGATGTTTTGAGTTCCCATCCAGCTACACGAGAAGTGATCATATAGATAGGAGACAGCAACACATATATTCTACTGTCATTTACACCCTGTGATTGCCAAAAAAAAAAAAATCAATACTATGTCTACAAACAGAAGTGGTAAAGAGTTAGTTAGAAATATAGCTATCCAAAGTGTCATGTTTAGTTTAAAGGAGTAGTTAGATGAAAATACCACGGGGAACACGGCTCCTATTTCTGATGATTGAAGATGCTATCCTTCTCTTAACTAGTCAGGCATTGGATTACTTATTACAAACCAGATAATCCTAAAAACAAAAACATTATCTTGCACCAGCATGCCATCTTAGATCAAGGTCTACCGGCCCTAATGTGAAATAAAGCTCTTTGGAAAACACCTGCAGATCTATAAACATACACACTAAGTAAATAAGTAAGAAAGTAAGGTTTGTGATTAGTTGCTTCCCATTCACACAAAAAACAGGTACGAGAAGCTTGCACAAAATCTTTTGCCTCGCCTCACTCTTTCTGTTGGTAGAGTTGCTATGATCGAGTGTCCATTCAAATCACCAACAGCAGAGTCTCACTGCTCAGCCACAATGGTTCCAGATGGATTCATTCACTTTTTTTTTTTTTTTTGCTTAAGAGACTGATTAAATAAATAATTTCTATGTAGCACAATTTAGTAATCCATTTCTGTTTGCAGATTAGCAAATTAATTTCAATATGTCCAGAAAAAAAAAGCATGGTTCCATTAGGTCATTGAAGAAACTCTAGTTAACGTTTGTTTTTTTGTTTTTTTAAATATATCTTAATTTTAATTGGCACAAATTCAATTTACATTTATTGTATTACCTTTGTAAATAAATGAATACAAAAGAACACTGAGCACAATTATAGAACAGGATGAGTCATTGAGAACAAATGGTTTAACACAATAAAAGTGAATGAGATGATGTAACGATTTTGCTCTGGTGCATCAGATGAAAGGCTGGATTGTAAAGATTTATACATGAGCAAACATTACATGTCTTCATTTTTCTTAAATTTCACATATGTCTCTCCAGTGTTCATATGTCATATGTTTATGTAAAAATTGCATATTGATAGAACAGCAGTCAATAGTAGTCAAGCAATCTTACTTCCCAGATACATTGCACATTTACTTTTTGAATTACAGTTACTTTAGGTCCCTTGACATATGAGCTTACACTCTTATCACCTCTTCATATTCTTTTGGGGACAGAGGGGCAAACATATATTCAGATTCTGTTAACGGAATGATATTTATAATCACCACTGTTTAACTCACTAAATCAGCATAAAAATTAAGAATTCTGTTTGACAAATCTGAAATGGTATAGATGAGAGTGAACGTTTTTTTTTTTTTTTTGCGATTGCATATTTAACTTCAGTTAAATATTCTTTTTTTATTCTGATATCAATTTTTTTAGTGCAGGAAATTTTAGTTTAGTATACATTTAGTTTACACATGTCCTGCTGTGATACAATAAACTTGTCTGTTGTACTAAATAAGATAATGGCATGACATAACATATACCTTTTTTTTTAATTCTCTTCTCATTTGTTTACTCTACTTTCCAAAAATTAAACAAATATGAGAATTATTCTTAAAGCAGAGAGTTGCCCTAAAAGTAGAACTAAGATAATATTTCTTGCAATTATAGTTTCGAAGATTTACAGTGTTGTTTACTAAAGTGAGAATTCAAAGTGAATACAAAGTCAGTTTCACAGTCAAGGTCAGCTGTGACGGACCTCCAGTACTCCGAGTGAGTAACTCTGTCAAAGTTCCCTCTCGCTGAAGCCGGAAAGTGCTAAAGTGATTATAGCTTTGTCCCCAAACACCAGATGACACTTGGTGAATGATTCAAACAACAACACTTTATTGGGACTCAGGCACTTATTTATAGAGATAATCACAACGGGGGATTTTAACTGTGACAATAGATTCCCTTTCTAGCACCTCCTGTGTCCGAGGAATAACTTAATTAACTTGGAATGTTTTTATTAACTTCCAGACAACTGGACACGTTACAACAGTAACACCAAAGTATCCCCAGACAAGTCTAATTCCCTTAAGCAAAATGGCCAAAAAGTGCCAGGATCAGATGTACCCAGCCTGAGTGATTATTGAGTGTTGTTTAGCCCATTTTCCGATCTTGCAGAGAGGTTCTGACTCCACAGAAGAGGGCTCTTGGTCAGCTTCAATTGTTCTTTATCTTTCCCATCTCCCCTCCTATTAGTGATCTCCTGGGGGACTGGGCCAATAAGGGACAATATGTCTAGTTGTACCAGGAAGCCACCTCATACTTGTCAGCTTTAGAGTTCCAGGCAGTAAACGACTGATCCCGCTGAAGTAGTTGTGTCTGCCGCAGTCATGGAAAAAATAGCGCTCCGCTGAATGGAGGGTGATTGGAACAGGGAAAAGAGCCAGGGAGAGTGATTATGTTCTTTCAGGACACATTACACTTTGAGTCCTGCACAAGTTGAAGCTTAATCGGAGCAGGCTCCATCACATCAGTTATACTTGTATTTCAAAAACCAAATACCACAATGCTTAAGTGATGGACCACCACCACAAAAAACATCAAAGTGTGAGTGCAGCGCTTCAAATATCTAGTTCACACTTAGCCCTATATGGATATGGGGTGATTAGTTCTCATTAACATAAAAGAGAAGCAAAAACAATAAAATACATAGTGCAATAAAATGTATGAAATTGCATGAAAGTAAGCTTGTGGTGTATATATGCTTACAGTTTTTTGAGCCTTTTTGACGATATGGCTCTGAATGTACACGTATTAGTGCCCTTCTGGCGGCAACTATACCTCTTCTGGTAATCAGGATCCTCCAGTTAAGTATATAAGTGAAGTAAAACACAAAGGGAGCATATAATAGTGAAAAATACCTTCAAAATAATGATAAATGAAAGTATAGGTAAATAAGTCTTGCTCACCTTTACCTGAGCCCATAGAATACTGGCTCCAAGTTTTTGCACACATTGCCAGATAAGGAGTGGCAATTCACTCTTTGTTTCAACCCAAGAAAAATAGGATATAAGGCCAGGAGTAAAAAAGGTTAAAATAATTAATCACTTTAATTTAACAAAATAAAATCATACATACAAAAAAATTATTATATTCAAATCCTGTTGGCCTCCAAGACGCTCCAAGCTTTTTCAATGGATATAATCTTTTTCCTTGGGGTTCTTAACTTTTTGTCCAATCCTGCTGGTGGTCCATCACTTAAGCATTGCGGTATTTGTTTTTTGATGTTTGTAGGTGGGATATTGTTGGGAGTTCCTACAGAGTGCCCCAGCTGCTGATTGTTAATTTTTTTCTTACATATATTAACAACAAGCGCCATTATATATACACTTCTGTTTTTTACAATATACTTGCATTCCAACTACTTTTGCCTAAAATTTAAAATTCACTTTTTATTCACCTTGATATCTCAATTTAATGAATAACCCACCTAGAATAATATAAAAAGCCAAACTTGATCAGGGTTTTTAAACAGTCTGGGTGCCTTGGAATGGGTAGTGGGTACCATATTATAACCACACTTAACTAAGCCAGCAATTATGGACTTATAATAAATATGTAATTAGTAAATCATTCTTGTTCCCTTTTAGCTTTGAATTCATTGCTAATCATTGTGAAGTTCGTTTTTTCAAACACAGCTATTTCTTGCGTTTGGTATCTGACTAAATCCCTAACTCATCCACATGCTGATGTGTTTAATCCACTGCTGAAATGTTGAACTTGAAATGTTGCCCAATTACAGCATCATCATAATGCTTACCCTGTAAGGCTATTGATTTCACGCAGGGTCATTACAAGAGAGTGTGGTACACTAACCAACTGCTCAAATAAATCATGAAGCTTCCAATCATTCGTTTCTACTGGATACTTTTATTTAAAGAAACACTGCATTCACATTTTTAGTAGCTACTTCCCACAAAGGAAATTCATGTAGTTTATTTTGCATGTTTTCTTTTGGCTATGTGAAACCTGTGCTTGCAATAACTGCAGATCTAATATCTGCAGCTATTGCACGCCCTCCTCTTCTTCCTCAGCACAGACTTTCTGTGGCAGTCCAATCACAGACTTCTCAATGCAGGTGCTCTGGGCAATTCCTAGCATCATAACCACTACAGTGTGATATGGTGGTTATGGTGCTTGGAAGCTTCCTTTAAGAGAACCTTCTAATCCTCAGTCTCAAAATGGGATTTCAGTCATGGCCACACAAATTATAAACTTATGCTATAAAGTATAGTACATCCGTACCGTCCGTCCTATTGCATTTTAACCCCTTAAGGACACATGACATGTGTGACACGTCATGATTCCCTTTTATTCCAGAAGCTTGGTCCTTAAGGGGTTAAAGCAGTATCTTCTGGATTTAGACCCAAAGTCTGGAATATGGCAACTTCTGCACTGATTGACAAAGGATGACATAAACACTTATCAGAT
The DNA here is from genome assembly GCF_036172605.1 of Pelobates fuscus. Classification (NCBI taxonomy): domain Eukaryota; kingdom Metazoa; phylum Chordata; class Amphibia; order Anura; family Pelobatidae; genus Pelobates; species Pelobates fuscus. The sequence goes on along the minus strand of NC_086318.1, from coordinate 53,051,829 downwards.
TAAAAACTGAAGTTAAATACTCAGTAAAATTAGCTTCATCTTCACCCTTCCTGACATTAGGACATTCCTTCCATTCCATCCTCCACAGAATGGGCTTTAATGCTGTTATGTTACATTGGATGTGTAAAACTTATTATAAGTAAAAATATGGAAAAAATTAACCCCCCCATTTATAACATTTTATTCACACTTGATATTGTACTAGGTATACATGTTGCATATTAAAAAAAACAAGAACATTAAATGAAGCCCTTTCTCTCCTTTAAAAACCAATATATAATATTTTATAGGGAAGAGAGAAACCTTTAAATAACAGTGGATCAAAAACAGAGCCACCATGAGGGGGGTACAGCAATACAGCTGTATGGACATATATATATATTTATATATATATATATGTTATTGGTAATGTGCGGCCCCCAGGTGGCCTGAGCCCCATGCAGCTGTATCGCAGTACCCCCTCATGGTGGCCCTGTCTCTAGTAACCCATTGATTATTATTATAATTATATATTATTATTATATATAGTGATTATTGCTATATATCAGCCCCTGTGTGCCCCTGACTGCATGTATAATGCATGCCGTTTCTTGCTAGGCACTCTCTTCACTATACAGCAGCTGGCAGCCTGCACAGTGCCACTGGACCACCAAGGAGGATGCTCCCTCTCCCTGAGCTTTTTGCCCACAGAAAGCAGCCCCTATCCTAACATAGAAACAAAGAAACATAGAATGTGACGGCAGATAAGAACCATTCGACCCATCTAGTCTGCCCAATATTTCAAAATACTTCCATTAGTCCCTGGCCTTATCTTATAGTTAGGATAGCCTTATGCCTATCCCATGCATGATTAAACGCCTTCACCGTGTTAACCTCTATCACACATATTTACATCCACCACACAGATACACAAACACACACTTTATATACTATCCAAACACACACTCTGCATCCACTATACACATTGCATCCGCTACACATACTACAGCCACTATACACACACTGCATCCACTACACACACATGCTATATCCACTCTACATGAATTTCATCCATTTTACACACAACACATACACACTGCATCCTTGTGGGGTACTCGGAGTGGGCACTGTGGGTGAACTCGGGGGCAGGCCCTGGCATCCCAGACATTGATCTGTGTGAGCTTTCATGATGGCAGCCCTGAGATAATGTTTCAGTTTTGTTTTGATGTAATAACGCTACAGTTTAATTACAAACTGGACATATTGAGACTGATTTGCTTATCTGCAAACAAAAATGGATTTAGAAATCGGGTCATGTCGAAATGTTTCATTTAATCAAAGTCTCTTCTGCATAAATACATGAATCCATGAATACTTCTGCAAATCTAGTGTAGATATTGCAAGACGTGGTCTGAATGTATTTATAATGAAGCTAACCATCAGGCATCATTTGAGCGAGGTGTGCAATTTCCCTCATGGTGATTTAAATGGACACTCTGGGTATCTTCACAGGAATGTATCTTATATAGGATAGTGGAAAAAGCATGTTGACTTTTTTTTACATGATGTTGGATGGACCATTTTTACTTAAACTGCAAAAATTACTTTCACCATAGCCCTATCTTCTTTCTCCCTCTTACAGAAAGAGAAAGACAAAACAGGAAGTGGGGGGTTAGGATTTAATTCCTATTTTTACAGTCCAACAGTCGACCAAGAAGAAAATACATGTGCTTGTTTTCAAGAATGATCTTGGGAAACATATGGAACTAACTGTGCATGCATTACCAACTGTTCAGTTTGCTGATCCTACTCAAATCCAGCATTCAGGTTATTCCAACAAAAAACAGTGGTTTGGTTGTAGTACACCAATGCAGGGGAGTGACATCCTGAAGGCAGGGTTGAGGAGAGACTTGGGTGGCACGGAAGGGAGGGCGGGGGTCATGCATTGCCAGCATGCTGATGATGGACGGACATTTATGCATAGAACTAACATTAGCAGCACAGAACTCTCATTTCAGGCTGCTAATGATATGACAGAGGTGGACTTACACCTACGGCAGCAAAGTTCTGTATCTACACATATAGACTCTAAGCACCATGACCACTCAAAAATCAATGTAATGTTCATCGCATTTGGATCAACACTTTAAATAATTTGAAAATATCTGCCCTCTCAAAGTTTGCAATGATATTCAGATTAACATAATACAAGGTGAACTTACTGAATATAGTCCTCTACCATTTCTAAAAGCGCAGATTAATACTCCCTAATTATTTAACCCATGTAAATTAAACATATCATGCCAATGTCATACTGCGTACATCTGCTCAGCAAAGCCAGTATCAGTAACATCATGTTTTTCTCATCAATGTGATATGTTAAATATGTAAGCTGGTAAACATTTAAATCCTTGTTGAATACAACAAGGAGTTGAGTATACATCTCACAGAGACCTCCGTACATATAGAATAACCTTCCAGAACACATTAAATATTCCACAATCCTGAAATCTCTGAAAATAATCAGTTTCTATATACTCAATCAAACCATACCTGCAAGAGCTACTAATTCTTAATATATATATTTTTTTTTATGAGGAGATATGTTACCATGTAACTGTATCTTGCCTGTGTGTCCCAGAATATATTTAATAAATTAAAAGAATTCTCAATGAAGTCTTCCTGTTAAAACATTTTCTAAATAAATACATATTCACAGTTGGATCAATCAGTGACAGAGACATTTTGGCAGGTGATGCTATGCTAATGAAAGAACTCTATATATTCATGTAAGAATATTCCGAGGACAGATTTCTCATTCGGGATTTGCATTACATTTTAGCATGTAGGCTCTTACCCCGGTCCAAAAATTAATTTTGAGTACAGTTAAATATGTTTGCTTCTTTATTCGTTTACTGTACTCTAACAAATATGTGTTTTATGGACATAAAGTGGATCTACGGTGCCCTCCACTAATATTGGCAGCTTTGGTAAATATGAGCAAAGTAGGCTGTATAGATTTGTTTTTATTGTTTAACCGTTAATACGCAAACATACTCTTCCCTCATGGATATCAAATGATTGCAAACACAATTTCATTCAGGCTTTTTTTGGTTTATCCAAAAAAAAAAAAAAAAATCTTTGTGAAATGTATGTGTGGCACAGTTATTGGCACCCTTTTTGTCAATACATTGTGCTACCTCCCTTTGCCAAGATAACACTTAGGAGTCTGCTCCTATAATATATTATAATGAGAGTAAAAGGTTTTTTCTTGAAACCCTTACAAACAATTTGTGGTGATGTCGGATCGTAGTTTCGGAGACATTGTAACCCCAAGACACAACTAACTTCTGCAATTCTCCAGCTGTGATCCTTGGAGATTTTTGGCCACTCACAACATCCTCTTCACAGTGTGCTGAGACAATATAGACACATGTCCTCTTTGACGCAGATTCATAACATTTCCGGTTGACTAGAACATCTTAATTATTGTTCTGAAGGTAGAAATTGTCATTTTCAATGCTTTTGCTATCTTGTACCAGTTCCCGTTTTGTGAAGTTTAACAACCATATGCCACACATGACAGCTATTGATCTTACCCATTGTGATAAAGTACTAAGGGGATTTGGCCTATGTGTTACCTCATATTTATACCACTGTGGGAAGTCATGGCTGAAAAATTCCCTGTTCCGAGTCACCCAGGTGTACTAAAAATTTTAAATATATGAATTCATTGGGGTGCCAATAATTGTGCCACAAATATATTTAACAAAGATTGTTTTTTTATATAAACCTGTGTTGTGTTTGCAGTTGTTTAATATCCATGACAGCAAAGTATTTTTGTGTACTTTTTTTTTAACAAAATATCAAAAAGTTAACCAATAAACACAATTTTCACAGCCTTTTGTGCTCCTATTTACTAAGGGTGCCAATATTAATTGAGGGCGCTGTATACAATTTACTCTTTTTCAAGAAAAACTTGCAAAGAGTTTTTAATGGGGTCTTATTTAAAGCAAATCATTTTAAATTGAGTAAGCATAATAATATTTGTAACAAACAGAATGTTACAAAATCACATTTCTTCTATAACACACTGATATTCATTGTATTCTGCTTCACATTCAAGACAATTTATTTTATGTGTGTATTTTTTCTTTTAGGTTCTCCATATATCTATATTTGCAATGTACTTCTTACTAAAAAAAACAGTAGGGGCTTGATTTAATTCCCTTCAACATGAAAAACAATATGCAGACTGTAAATTAAACAGCACGTTCAGAGGTCACCTTTAGCAAACAGAGAAGATTGTTGAATTGATGCATCAAGTGGTAATATAAAATAAACCAAAAATATCTGCACAGGATCTCAGATCCCAATTCACAATTTTAAATTACAGAGGGTATTATCATCACTGCAATGGACATCAAGATGTAAGCTCACCTACCTGTACAGGAAAATAGCAAAGATAGCGTTTTTAGTGTTTGGTGCTTTGTATACTCAACCTGAATGTTAAAGTAAGTGACTGTGTGAAAGCATAATTTGTATTTTCTACAATTTGGTGGTAAAGTCCACTTGATTATTTTTTTATTTTTTTGATAATGCATCATTATAGTGTGTTGGATATACCGTATATAACTGTTCATTTTGTATGAAAAATTGCTTGGATGTTGATGAATTCTAAAGCCTCAATATAAGTGTAAACATTAATACCCACTCATTGCAATTGACCATTTTAGCTCCACGGACATAAATAGACATCCAGGGCAAATTATTCTCTCCCTAGTACTGTACACTGAAAAGGTGCTTTGCATATATATAATAATAATAACTATATTAACTGTTCCACATGTATAAAAGATATTTTAAAAAATGTCAATAAGATGACATAACTCACAGTTGTGCTCAAAAGTTTGCATACCCTTGCAGAATTGGTAATATATGTACTATTTTAAAGAAAACATGAGTGAGCAGGCAAAACACATTTCTTTAATTTTTTTTTATGGGATTTATATTCAACTGTAGGTTATAACAGAATGGCACAATCATAAAACAAAACATGGCAACAAAGAAAACAATGAAATGACCCCTGTTCAAAAGTCTGCATACCATTAGTTTTTAGTATTGTGTATTGCACCCTTTAGCATCAATGGCAGCGTGCAGTCTTTTGTAATAGTTGTCTATGAGGCCCCTAATTCTTTCAGGTGGTAAAGCTGCCCATACATCTTGGCAAAATGCCTCCAGGCCATGCAAAATCTTTGGTTGTCTTGGATGAACTGCACGTTTGAGATCTCCCCAGAGTGGCTTGATGATATTAAGGTCAAGAGACTGTGATGACCACTCCAGAACCATCACCTTTTCTGCTGTAACCAGTGGAGGGTCAACTTGGCGTTGTGCTTAGGGTCGTTGTCATGCTGGAAAGTCCAAGAGTGTCCCATGTGAAGCCTCTGTGCAGAAGAATGCAAATTGTCTGCCAATTATTTTCTGATAAAATGCTTCATTCATCTTGCCATCAATTTTCAAATATAGCACTTATGGTTGTGACCATAAAGCTCTATTTTGGCCTTGTCACTCCAAATTACAGTGTGCCAGAAGCTGTGAGGCGAGTCAAGGTGTTGTTGGGCATATTGTAACTGTTTTTTTTTTTTTGTGGCATTGGCACAGTAAATGCTTATTGCTGGCAGCTTGACCATGCAGCTCATTTTTATTTCAGTATCATCGTATTGTGCTCCTTGAAACAACCATACCATCTTTTTCCAGAGCCTGTATTTCTCCTGAAGTTACCTGGGGGGGTTTCTTTGTATCCCAGACAATTCTTCTGGCAGTTGTGGCTGAAATCTTTCTTGGTCTACCTGACCTTGGCTTGGTATCAAGAGATCCCTAAATTTTCCACTACTTAATAAGTGATCGAACAGTACTGACTGGTATTTTCCATGCTTTCTATATCTTTTTAGATCATTTCCCATCTTTATAAAGTTCCATAGGCTTGCTACACAGGTCTTTTGACAGTTCTTTTCTGCTCATCCATACCTCAGTATCTAAGCCTGCTCAGTGCATCCACGTGAGAAAGTCACAGGTGTGGGAAATTAACCTTTAATTGCCCTTTTAACCCGTGTGTGTCACCTTGTGTGTCTGTAACAAGGCCAAACATTCTAGGGTATGTAAACTTTTGATCAAGGCCATTTGGGTGATTTCTGTTATCATTATGATTTTAAAAGAGCCAAACAACTATGTGATAATAAATGGCTTCATATGCTCACTATCCTTCAATAAAATAATGTTTTTTGCATGATCAGTCATATTTTCAAAATCAATGCCACAGTTTCACAGCTTCTGCCAGGGTATGCAAATGTTTGAGCACAACTGTATGCAATCTAACAGTTCTAGAGGAACTCTTACTTTTCTCCTTCAGTACTGCACCATGTCCTAATGAGCATTACTGAAATATTTACTGTGGTTTACATACCCCTTTGTGGGGGTCACTGCTGGCATCATCCTAGGTTGTTTTATGCATGTTTTATGATTAGCTGAACACCTACATTGAGACCTAGGACACTTTGAATTTGTATTGGATATGGAGTTGCACCAGCATAACTTTGGGTTTAAAACAATTGTTAAAAAAACCAATAAAATAACTCAGAAGGAACTGTTTCTCTTTAATAAACAATAAATTAGGTTTTTCCACTAGCATCTTGTCCTCAATTTACCTGTGAATCATTTGTAAATTCTTGAACAGTTATTGAAGACAAGTGATATCTAGATTACTAATCATTATGATCTCAACTCCAACTGCAACACTTGTCCCTATATGTGCAGTCATTGAAGAAATATAATACTTCAAATATGTATAAAATTAAATGTGGGGCCTTCCCAACCCAGGAGCCCTGTTCCAGAGTGCTGTGTGGCCTCCGGACAAGTCAGACACTTACCTTTCGCCTGAATACCACCAAGTCAGTGATCCCTGCAATGGGGAGCAGAACACAGCGAGCACAGGCAAATATAAGCCGAAACACCCAAGACATCGTCACCTTGCTGTAGCGACCCGCGGCCCCCAAAATTATCGCCGTGTCAGTTGACGAGGCGGGGTCCACCTGCTCAGATACCCACACGGAAGAACCCTTCAGGAGTCTGCATCAATGCTCCTAACAGCCACAGAGGCAAAATCCCTGGCTACAAAACAAGACATCCAAGACCTTCTACACCACATGCAGCAGAAGTTTCAGGCTGACATTAATACAGTCAAAACATAGATACAAGCTGTGATAGCCTGTGTACAAGCAGCTGAAGAAAACATTATAGACACCCAAAGCGACGTATCTAGCCTCAGGGACACTCTACGCCAGGTCCAATCATCACAGGCTACCATCGTATCATGACTCAACCAACTGAAAGACCTAAGCCGGCGAGCTAACCTTAAAATACGCGGTATCCCCGACACAGCTGAGAAAATCCAAAAACAACAACAACAACAGCGCAACCACTGACTGCGAGTGGGCTATAGGCCTTCACTGACACATTCCCCCCCACCCCCCGGGTCTCCCATGGTTAGGGGTCGACCCAATTTACATACGCAAATTGCGCATTTCCTGCTGACGGGCCCAGCTAAATACTGCAGACCTCCTAAGTTACAACAGCGGGACTTAGCGGGCGACTCAAGTTAACCACATACTGTTAGCATGTCGTACACACATATGAAGGAGTGGACTCACCACATCATCTTCCCTTTCTTTCATACTCTGCAGCATAATCTGTGGAATTTAGGGCTGACATGCCTTGGACAGCATATCCTGCATTAATGCATCAGGGAACATGTAGGGGTGTTATCCATTTAATCATCTCTCAGCTCATTAATGGCTTTATCACAATTTAACTATAACAAAGCTGGGATTCATTTCTTCCTCTCTTTAACATTAACTAGACATGACCATTGAGTGTATTTTTGCTTGTTTTATTATAATACCACATCATTTCGTTTTAGATATTAATCTATGTATTTTATCTGTTTATCAAGTGTACTCACTGAGTCTCAACCAACGAGTCAGACATATATGTGATAACAACCGACCGTCTCGCTTAGTACTAGATATGAATACATGGTCCCTTAAGTATAAAAAAGTGCAGTAACATCCAAATGCCATGCATATGTTTTTGCAATGTTTGCTGTCTGCCTGCAATTGCTGTTGTGGCATTGCAAGCATGTTTGTAACACTATGCACAGAAAACATAAAGATTTTTCCTTTTTAAATGAAATGCGGAGAAAAATAAATAAAGATATACAGTTATTTTAATAGAATATTAAAAAGGAGCAGAAATAACCCTTTAATGCAAGATACAACTATGACAACACTCTTTCAGCTTTAATGTCTAACTATAAGCTCAATTATCACTTTCTATCATGCCACCCACGTCATTTTTACCTCTTCAATAAACCATTAAAGAATGACAGCAGGTTTGAAACCGTACATATTTTTTGCAAAAAACAAAACCAAAACAACAACAAACAAAATAGAACACCGCCTGCCCCCACTCCCAAATAAACTTTGAGATTTTTTCTAATCTTTTAGTTTTGATCAAGCAAGAGCAGCCAAACAATGGGATTCTGAGCCCATAAAAGGTAATATCGGGATAAGGAATGGGCAATGAGTAAAATTGTAAAGAAATACTCCAAGCCCTATGACCACTGCATGCCCCTGTAGTGGTGGTTATGGTGTTACTTGTATCCTGGCGCACTTACCTAGTGTCCACCGGGCACCCGCCTCTGCTCCCTCTGTGGCCAGAAAGCTCTGCAAGTTCAGTGGCTTAAAATATAATAATTTAAAACAAACAAAAAAATATATATAAAAAAACATACAATTTGGCTTCACCACACATCCTTATGTTCAAATTCCTTCAATTATATGAATCATATCAGTACCCACATCAAAGTATAAACTAGATTTGTGTAGGAATGGAAAATGCAGATCGGTAGAATAGTTTCATTAGAAAATTGAAGACAAATTCATACAACAAGAATTTTGTCCATGTTTTGTTTTGGTTCATCCGACAAACCGATGAAACTGTTCACTGCTGGTGAATGAGAAGTTAAAAATGGAAATAGTGTGGAGCTGAGCTCCCCACCGCTTCTGTCCTTCTGTCCATGACCCAAGGGTAACAATATGACCTCCATATAATTATAAGGCAGATTTACAACCTCCCTAATGCCCCCACCCACCATGCCACTTGCATGCCAGTGTCTGCTCGCTGTGATATAAGACTTGAGACTGGGCAGCTAATTCTGCACAATCACAAATACAATAAAGGGGACCTGACACAAGTCCCCCAGTCCCCACAGTGGAGCTGGAAATATACAATAAAGTGTGGGGGGTGGGGTGGCATAGTGTCCCCAGTGCCCCACCTGTGGACAGTGGGAGGGGTCTATTCAATTAAGAAAATAAGGGACACTTTGTGTCCCCCAAGCAGCACCCTACCAATGCCCACACCAATACACCATGGGTAGGGACTTTAGTTATAATAATAGGGAGGGACCTAACCCCTCAACCATCCACCCATAGGCAGTGGGTAGGGGCTAATAATATAATATAAAAGGGATTTGGACATATAATTGACCAAGTTTCCATGCTATGCAATTTCAGACAGAGCACTCTGATTGGTTGGCTTGCAAGCCAATTAGAATGTTTTAACTGAAATTGCATAGCATGGGAAAGCCCTTATATGGTTTTCCTCTCTTGCAAGTTCCGTCCGTAAAGAACCTTCGATAGGTGAAGATGGATCTCTTTTCATGTCCCCTTTCTGATTTATTATTTCTTTGTAGGATCACCTCTTTGATTATATTAATGCCTGGGCAACCTGTAGCTTTCTCCTTGTAATTGGACGAATACCATATTAATGAAGTGAATGATTTTTCGTCTATGTTAACTTCATTGCTCGGTGGTTTCATCCATATTGCAATTCAAACAAATTGCATGACATTCAGCCAAATTTGAACTTGTCCAAAAAAAATGAATGCCCACGTCTCGTATAAGCTGTCCTTACATTCGTTACAATGGATTCTCCACCAAAGAATGTAGACCTTGACTTTAGCCAGCCAGGGAATATCTAAGTAAGCAAAATGATCATGTAAGCATGTCAAGCATTTCATTAGAGTCTGTTAACTGCCTAGAATGAAACCACATGTGTAAGAGCCACCACATACGATTAAAACATAGGATTAAAAAGTTTCTCTATTTATGATTATGATTTTGTTTTGTTAATCCTTAATGCAAAAGTTTGACAAAGCATTCACAAGTAGGATCTCTCATTAGACTTGTGCAGGGCAGAGGATTTTGGTTTGGCCAAATCACTACATTAGAAAAAAAAAATGTAGTTCAAAAGTCCCACATGGTGGACCGGCTTGTCAAAATATTGTCTATGCGCAAATATTCAGGGAATTTATACAGATGAACCAAAAATGGCTCGATAATGGAGCAACTAAATATTGCAAAATATAAATATTATGTATATATATTCCAGTGCATTTTGTATGACACTTGCTTCACAGATCAAGTGAGAAAAAGTAACAGACAGAGGGAAAATTAGGTAATTTGGTCTGTGAATAAAATCATGACCATAAATCATTTTTTTCCCCCATCAATAATCTCTTTTTTTGGAGCTACGGATGTAACTCTGAATCACAAAACAGACATGCATGCTTGTCCATTGTGTAAGTCAGTCTTTGGTTACACATCGATATGGCACTTTGGAGTTATGGAAGATCCACTGATTGACCTAATTTGGACAAATTGCAATGCAACTGAAAAAGAAAGCACAAGTCTATCTCTAATTCCAGCAATGACTCATTTCACAAACACTACTCAAGATAATTAAAAGAACACTTTAGTGTCAGGAACACAAACATGTATTGCTGACAGTGTTTAACTAACTAACTAACTATTTGGGTCTCCGGCCCCCCTTAGTTAGCTTAGGAAAGGTGTTTTATTCACGCCAAGCCCATCTTACCATGACTGGTCCAACCTGACACTGCCTCCATATTTGGGATACTCAGACTTGATGATCTCAGCAAATCCAATGCTTTCATATTGGTTCGCGGCAAAACACTGTGCCTATAACGATCTGCTCATAGAGATGCATTGAATCAATGGCGAACTGGTGTGTGTGTGGAGACACTGAATATAGTTGCTGCACATTGTGCAGCACTGGACTAGGAAGCACTTCTAGTGGCTGTCAGAGTGACTGCCACTAGAGGTATTGCTAGACAGCCATTCCACTCTGCACTTTATATAAACATGATTTAGATGCACAAGAATGGATCCTTTCTTGCTTTTCAATCAGTTTGCCTAAACAAAACTTGTTCTGTCTTAGTTTCAAACCGATATAACCACTGTAAAAATATTAGATCGTTATAAGTATAATTTGCAAACACTTAACATTTATTGGTGTGCTTTACAAATATCTTAACAATCAACAAACGGTTAAAAATAGAAATGCTAATTCTACTGCCCACTACCCTCTACATAACATTAAAGACCGGACATATGTTATGGTGCTTATGATGGAAACAGGTTTTCCATACTCTTTAGATATTCTATTTAACACAAAACTTAACATCTACTTAATATACTGCATAATAGATGTAATCATATAACAAAAATACATGGAAATTTCTCACATACAACAATCAAAGTGTAAATCAGAGAGGTGTGTTGGGTTTTTGAATGACAGCAGTGACATTTCGAGTGCCTGGTAAGTGTAACTTGATTATAGCTTCAAAAGAATAGGAAGTGGCCCTGAAACCCGCCAGAAATGTGGATACTTGAATATAACCTTTAAAAAATAAGCTGTCCTTTTCAAGATGACTTCAGCACAAACTCGAGATTAACATTTTCTTTAAATATAATATCACTTGTCAGAAGTTAATTCCAAGCAGTACATCATTATTTTGAATGCTGGGGTTTTATTTACTAAACAGTGAGGAATAGTGATGTCGTGAACATAAAATTTTCCGTTCGCTAACGGCGAACGCGAACTTCCGCAAATGTTCGCGAACCGGGCGAACCGCCATAGACTTCAATAGGCAGGCGAATTTTAAAACCCACAGGGACTCTTTCTGGCCACAATAGTGATGGAAAAGTTGTTTCAAGGGGACTAACACCTGGACTGTGGCATGCCGGAGGGGGATCCATGGCAAAACTCCCATGGAAAATTACATAGTTGATGCAGAGTCTGGTTTTAATCCATAAAGGGCATAAATCACCTAACATTCCTAAATTGTTTGGAATAATGTGCTTTAAAACATCAGGTATGATGTTGTATCGATCAGGTAGTGTAAGGGTTACGCCCGCTTCACAGTGACAGCCCAAAATCCCCGTTTAATGCACCACAAACAACCGCAAACAGTCCATTTGCACAACTGCAAACTCCCCATTTGCACAAGGTTGGATACCAAGTTAGCCATGTCCCGTTCCTTGTCCTCACTGATGTCATTGAAGGTCTCTTCCTCCACCCAGTCACGTACAACACCAAGGGTCCCCGAAAGGTGACAACAAGCCCCCTGTACTTTTTTTTTTAAATGTACACTACTGTTACACCAGATATGAGTTGCACTGGTGTGACACTGTGCCCTGGCAGGCCCTGAAACGCACACGTGTGAAGGAAACTGACTGCTATTATATTACAGTCAAAAAAGTTTTTTGGTTTTTTTTTAAATGCAAGCTATTGTGACACCAGATATGAGTGGTGGCACTGGGCAAGTGGGCACAGTATACGCTGTGAGCCTGACACACACGCTGGCAGGCAGGCAACTGCAATTAGATTACACAGGAAAAAAAAAAGCAGACTGATGTTCTAGCCATAAAAAGGGCTTTTTGGGGTGCTGTCCTTACAGTAGAGATCAGATGAGTCCTTCAGGACTGTAGTGGACACTGAATACACTAGCCTAGCTATCGATTTCCCTATTAAATCAGCAGCAGCTACACTGTCCCTCCTCTCACTAAGAATGCAGCTTCCGGGGGGCGGTGCCTAGCTGTCATGGAGGAAAGAAGCACTTCATGTGAGCTCCCTCAATATCTCACTTTAAGCAGCTATCAACAAGCGAATTTCACCCCAGAAGGGGATGACCCAGCAATGTTGCTCCTACCTGACCGACCCGACATGCTTAATAGTGGTCAGCAACTCGACAGAGTCTTACTTACCTCCGCGTGGCAAGTGTGGCCTGGTGCTCACCGGGCGGGAGAGGCGGACGATCTACTTCCCGGCAGGAGCTCCGTTACCCCCCCTCGGACCAGTGGGGGTTATCCCGGTCCACCCCTGAGAGGCTGTCTGGAGCTAATGGACGCACAGAGCACAGCTGCCCAGGCTGACATACTCATCTGCGACTCTCCCAATATGGCGGCAGCCGTGTGTCCTCCTGGTACCAGCAAAGCATGGCAGGATATTGAGTCTAAGCTGGACAGACTCTTTAATCAATTTTGGAAGCAAATAACAAGCAGAAAGCCGCAACAAGCTCCACCACAGCCCCAACAAGCTCCACCACAGCTAAGCGAAGCAGTCCCCATTAAAATCCACTAACGCAAAAGGCGTTGAAGACGGGACCGGAGGCACAAACAGAAATGCAGAGCCTGCCCCACGTCAAGCACTCGCCTCCACCATAAGCCACCACAATCCCGCACCGGACGTGAAGCACCACCGGGACAGATCCGACCACCCGACAAGTCAAGCTTCCACCACCTCAAGCCGCGATCCCGGCACTCAGCCAGAGACTTGCCTTTGTTGTTCCAGGTATCAGGGACTCCCAGGGTCTGCAACTCGCACCCAGAAGGGATCGGATGAGCACAAGCAGTAAACAGCAGCCTGCCAAGCATGTCCCACTATAGCCGATCCTCCACACCATGCCTTTGACCACATGAACTGCTCTCTGCACATTAACTAATCATAAAGTAGCAAGCGTTTAAACATGTCATTATTTCACCTCCTAAAGAGTTTATTGTCGTAGTTCCTTACATGCCTTTACCTTAAACGTTCATGTATTATGTTATGCACTAGTCTCATCTCATGGGGCGACTCACACTTGATTTATAACTAGTGGTGAAGCTGCTGATATAAATACACAGTTGATAACGTGCAAGCTACACCCTAAACATGACAGCCATCTTTCACAACAATGTACTGCTATATACTCATACCCTCAGTGCAACTAGCCATGATATACGCACGTTCAGCCTAGCATGCTCAAATATAACACACCTCTGTCTAAAAAAAAAAAAAAAATACAAACAAAAAAAAGAATGCAGCTTCAGAATTAATCTAAATTGTATGCTGTCTAGGAGGGGGGAGGGTCTGGGAGGGAAGGTCTGCTGCTGATTGGCTGGAATGTGTCTGCTGACTGTGAGGTACAGGGTCAAAGTTTACTCAATGACGACGAATAGGGGGCGGACCAAACATCGCGTATGTTCGCCATCCCTGGCGAACGCGAACAAGCTATGTTCACCAGGAACTATTCGCCAGCTAACTGTTCGGGACATCACTACTGAGGAATAATGTGATGCGACAACACATGTGGAAGGCTAGAATCGGACGCAGACAAATGAAGGCTTGTGCCAGTCACACACGTTTTAGTGAAAAATATAAGTAATCAGAGGTGATAATCTAGTTCAGCGTTTGGCATTGTTGTATACCCTGTACATTATAGTATACCCTGAACAAAATGTATGCGTCATGATCCAAGTGTTAAATTACCCATTATTTTTAATTGTTATCCATTTTTAAAATATTTAGGGTTTAAAAAAAGCCCTATACTACAAGCCAGGCCTAAAAGGACTGCACTGCAAGCTCGGAGGGTCCAAGGCACACTAACCAGGGGTGAATTTTTAAAAACATTTTTTTAGAATAATCTTTTTTAAATTTTAGACAATATAGTTGCTGAGGCTACATTTTCACTCACCAATGGCTAAGTAATGAGTGGACATTTTGAGTCAGGTATACATATATTCTTTATAGAAAAATCAACTTATATAAACACTCAAGTCACATTCATGCAGGCCCTCTCCATTTTAAGCATGCGTGAATACAAGGTAGTTTTACTGTTTATGTCTCAATTGGCTTTTTCAGTATGTAAAAAAAAAATATTCAAGTCTCCTTTAACCCCTTAAGGACACATGACATGTGTGACATGTCATGATTCCCTTTTATTCCAGAAGTTTGGTCCTTAAGGGGTTAATATTAGACAATAAAGGTCTTAAAGGCACTCTCAGACACAATAAGACACTCTCAATTGTACACTCTTGGACATTCTTAGAAATCTGTGAAATCTAAGAGACACACACTCAGACACTCTCATGCACACTCAGACACATTCATACACTGAAAAATGTGAACAGAAAGAAAAGAAACCCCTCTGCATGCTTCCCTCCCCTGGGGGACATGTGAGTTCATGCATAGTAGTGTAGTGGAGAGAACCTGAGAACTGACTCCGATACTGTGTCTTTGCGTCTTTGCTTCCATATGCAGGAAGTCATTAGGAGAACCCTAGGTATTAAACAACCCCCCAAATTCACAGACAGTACATTTGTGTCACCATTCAGTGTATTTCCTGAGTTGTCACACACAATGCACGCCTTTAAGGCTGGGCCCGATAACTAGAGATCAGTTAGAAATATTAGGTACCTACATAAGAGCAAAAAAGCATTGTATCTATCTATCCTTGATTCAAATGTGGGATACCTCTCAAATGTTCTGAATAACTGAATAAAATCGATGGGAATGTTAAAACATGCCTCCTAATCATCCTGAATTGAGATGGACAGTCCCGATTTTCTGGTCCTGTCCCCTCATAGTTCCCTGGTGTCCTGCTTTTGGGGACACCACTGTACTGTCCCCAACTATCATAGCAGAAGATGATTATGGCACTAGGACACTAAAGTGAGTACTGAAACTATGCAATGGTGGGCATTACAGGCTGACTGGCCATTAAATCAGTTCTGTCGCTGGCCGCCCCCTTTAACTCCCTCCCACTGTTGTCCCGATTCGCAGGACACCTGAGTTGGGTGGTATGGTTAAAATATTAACAGAGGCACACTGTGACATTCTACTAAGCTGCGGAATAAGTTGGCGCTATATAAATTCTAAAAATAATAATAATAACTAACCCTTATGATGTATCTGCCAATATCTAATAATATTGTTAACAAGGCACCTATTTTTAAATATCAGCTGGTGAGATAACGGAACACTGAGGTCTTTTTCTGCTACTTGCTTACATGACAAAACAAAAGTCATGTAAGCAGTAATGTAAAATGGCAATCTACAGTTTCAAAATAACCTTATCAGCGTTCATTAGGGAAATGAAGCAGAGCTGTAGGCTCCCCCAACACTTCCTGTTTAGCATCAGATTCTCAGTGTGATATTAGTCTGTTACAGAGTGCCCTTTCCTGACATGCTGTTCGTGTGGATATCAGTCATTCTAATTTGCATACATAGGTGTTTTGACACAAGGGGGTGAAGCCTGTATTTCAGTGAATGACTATTGTGACAATATGAAAGATGTATAGCATGGCGTAAGCCTTTATACTATGACCAGGCCTGATTCCAATGGTGAAGAATGGCTAGCTGTGAGTGGCGCCACCTATAGGAACCATCATATTTGTCATGTCACATGATACAATTGTGTGACACATTGTATGTTAAAATTTCTCCTGATTACCTATCAGAGTCCATTTCTCATATGATGGCTGTCAGGATTCAGAAGAGCATTGATTTCAAGGTGGAAGCAGATGCCACATATACCGGGTTACTAACTAAAGTAAGAACTCAAAGTGACTTTTAAAGTCACAATATTTTTCAAAAAGTTGAAAAATTCTGCTATGATTTTTGTTCTGTGACTCTGGTCTTATATTT
Organism: Pelobates fuscus; assembly: GCF_036172605.1. Lineage (NCBI taxonomy): Eukaryota > Metazoa > Chordata > Amphibia > Anura > Pelobatidae > Pelobates > Pelobates fuscus. The sequence goes on along the minus strand of NC_086318.1, from coordinate 53,034,966 downwards.
TAAATGAACTTTGAATTCACTGTAGTAAATAACCCTGATAGAGAAAATGACAACTAAATGTCTCAGGTTTGCAAATGTGTACACTTACCCGCTTTAAGTGTGTACCTACCCACTACTCTTTATACTGGATGCAAAGAATAATGGATATATCCCTTTATTGCAAAAAAAAAAAAAAAAAAAAAAAAACAACACACAGTATGTTAGTATAATGTTTGGGAAATTATATAAAACCTTTATATTTTCTTCATAGCCAGAAAAAAAAAAGAGGAGGAAAACCTAAATTCTTGAAAAATGCAGTTATGGCCACTATAGCTCATCAAACACCTTTCCTGTGTGTCTAAGCAAAGAAGCAGAGGAGGTGTTGGAGAGCATAAAGCAAGCCATAGCAAATCAATATTGTATCTTGTATTCTCAATGTTAATTATGTTAATCTCCTCGTCAGTCACTGGAACAGTCAAAGCTGTAGTCAGATATAAAAATGGAGGCAATCAGTGAGAAGAAGGAAGATAATATTCAACATGTGATGGGGAATGGCTATAAAGCTCTCTAAATATTAGTAAAAGTGTCATTCACTTTAGGATCCAGAGAAACAGATCCATCTAACCAAGTAGATTTAAGGGGCTTAACATGTGGTTTACATGCAAGCATAACGACCCTCTTATTAGGAAATGCACAGTAAGATTTTTGTTGTCCATACTATGGATCTAGCTGTATTGACCAAAAGCAATTCCTTAATAATGACTCTAGCTGCTTGTAAGTAGTGTAACGTAAGCAGTTAGGGATTATACTTGTGCATATTTTATACCCTTTGTTAGGCTTGTTGTAAAGCAGTAGGTTAAGACAATTTAGTTATTTTCCTTCTAGAAACTAACTGAATAAGATGTTTTCTAATAACAACTTAAAGAGACACTATAGTCACCAAAACAACTTTAGCGTAATGAAGCAGTTTTGGTGTATAGATAATGATCCTGCAGTCTCACTGCTCAATTCTCTGCTGCTTAGGTGTTAAATCACTTTGTTTATGCAGCCCTAGTCATGTGACTTACACAGTCTTCCTAAACACTTCCTGTAAAGTAAAATCTAATGTTTACACTTTCTTTATTGCACACTCTGTTTAATTTAGAATTATTTGCCTCCTGCACGATGCAGGAGATAAAAACATCTAAAGTAAGTTAACATCTGATTGAAAACTAAAAGCTGTGGCTAGGGCTGCATAAACAGTAACAAAAGTGACTTAATTCGTAAACGGCAGAGAATTGATCAGTGAGACTGCAGAGGTTAAAATATATATATTAAAACTGCCTAATTAAGCTACAATTGTTTTTGTGACTATAGTGTCCTTTTAATAAACAGACCAAATGTGGAAGGGCCCCATCTAGAGAGTCTGTTTTAATATATGTTTTTTTTTCTGAGCAGATGCTGTAAAACTGACTTCTATAGCTACATTCAGAAACTTGTGAAAGGAATTAACAGTAGTCAAGAATCAGTTGCTTAGGCAGAAGTTCCATTCCCCTCATCTAATGAATAGAACTCCTCTCGTACACTAAACTGTATATATTCAATTATATATTCAATGACATTTTTTAAAAATAAAAATAAAGTCTTCGTCAACTAATTTATGTGAATATATATACAAAGACAATGCCAAACACAAAAGAAAAAATATATACTTTTCAGGGTTTCCTTTTTTAAATGATATTGTGTATCGCAATGTTGATTTACAATATTTGTTACTTTTAATTAGTTTACTATGTTCATTAGTTTAAATTAAAGAACTCTCCAAACACAAATCTTCTAGATGCAAGTTCACCTTTATGTAGATACACCTTTAACCTAAAGATTTTGCTGGAAAAATCTCCAGGAAATATAAAGGTTAAAATACATACTAAAGATCACTATCAATCCCATGCAGTACTATTATCAGGAAATATATTATCTAGAAATGTTGATTGCAATTAATTTTATGAGTTTACCTTTTTATTTAAATTAGTTTGAATTTGCTTCTCTAAACCCAGGAGAAGGGAAAAGGGAATTGCTGAACCTAAAAACAGCAATTGGTTTCAGAACCAAAGATCAACCAATAATCAAAGGGACACTATAGTGGTCTGGGTGCAATGTCCCGGGCTACTTTTTGACAAACTACAATAATTACATTGCAGGGTTACTCCACCTCTATTAGCTGTCTACCAGACAGCCACTAGAGCAGGGATAGGCAACCTTCAGCACTCCAGATGTTGTGGACTACATCCCCCATAATGCTCTTACACCCATAATGCTGGCAAAGCATCATGGGAGGTGTAGTCCAAAATATCTGCAATGCCGAAGGTTGCCTATGCCTGCACTAGAGGAACTTCCAGGTCGTTAGGTGGGGACATGCAGCGTCATGCAGCGTCACCCAAAACCCAATAGGAAAACATTACACAATGCTCTCCAATGGGAAAAGTACTAATGCATACGCATTAGGTCCCCCCCGCAGGCTGACATCAGGGGAGTAGGAGCTGACAAAAGTACAAAAGTACAATTACTGACAAAAGTAATTGGCATTTTAGACTAAAAGATATAGGCTGGAAAAATAGCCAAGTTAAACATTAAAAAAAAAAAAAGTATATTTTGCTTTGATCATTGTAATTCCTCTGCTAATTCTCCACAATAAAAGAATACATATTTAAAAATAATTTTAGTCATGTCTGTAATTCCTGATTGCTTTATATGTTAAATAAAATGTTAATGATAGATACACATCTTCCAACATATACAAGAATGTATAAGTAGATGAGTATAATGGCAAAACTTAACAAAAACTATAATAAAATCCAGGAGAGACATTTCTGTTAAATATGTTAAATACATGTATACATTTTTAGAGAAATTTGCTATAAAGATATGATTCAATACAGTCCAGACGTAGGCAGCCCTTGGCACTCCAAATGTGGACTACATCTACCCTGATGCTTTGCCAGCATTATGACGGTAAGAGCATTATGGGAGCTGTAGTATAAAACATCTGGAGTGCTGAAGCCTGCTTACCCTTGGGAATATACTATATTTATCTAAATCTAAATATACCAGCAAAATTCTGCCATCACATGACTGCATATAGAAAATCAGCTGCTGTATATATTAACAAAGAGGAGCTAGAGCTAGCTAATTGCAAGGATGCAATAGTATACTGAACAATATACAGTGCACATCAAACTAGCATATGTCATTTAATATCAAACTGTAAAGAACTGTAGCACTGTGTTTCTGTGCCTATGTGAAAACATAAAATTTGGATTAATTCTAAACAGGTATAAACATATAGTATCATATCTTTATGGATATAAAAAAAGCAGTGCTAAAATGGTACATACGTATGGATCAGGCTCCTCTTCACTTGATGTAGCTCGTGTTTTAGTAAAAAAAGGCATTGTCACCTCTCACGATTTTCAATTATATGTTTACTTATCCCCTATATTTAACAAATATGTATTTGTGAAGTGTCAAAAATAAAATGAAAGTAACGTAGTTGCAGGGGTCGCAGAGGGGTCACTCCAGAGGGCCGGCCTCACTCCAGAGGGCCGGCCTCACTGCGGACCCCTGAGACCATGGAGCCCGCCGGCCATGTAATCCAACCCCGGCCTGCACTGTACAATTGCTGGGGCCGCACATTCAGGGGCCAATTGGATGGCCCATGCTGTTAGGACCACCCGATGGCAATGAATTTCCAGGGGGCCTGGTCAGAGCTGCAGCACTTTAATAGCGTGATCGGGCCCCCTGTGATGAAGTCAGAGCCTGGGAGGAATTGACTAAACCTCTTTTCATGAAGGTGGTTTGCGTCACAGCCAATGGTGGTGAATCTAGTGTTGCATAATATTTAACTCCTAACTCGTTGAGAATTGAACAGTGAGACTGCATGGGGGGGTGGGGGGGGGGGATAGGCACAAGAAAGAAGGTACAACACATAGTAAGAAAGAGGGATAGAAAGGTATAGGGAGGAGAAACCCGATTCTCAGCACAGTGTATTACCAGGAATCGGAATGCTAATGAAAAGTAACAGGGAGAGGGTAATGTTTATTTTTTTTAAACCTTTGTTAAATAATAAAACCCCTATGCACACACTACACCCCTTGTATATATAGTGCATCCCTATACACATCCACTATATCACATATAGACGCAGTATACCCCTATACACATTATAGCCACTATGCAAACTCATACCCTTATACACACAGTGTACCACTGTACACATACACTACACCCTCTACACATACACTATACACCCTATATACACAGTACACCATGACACACACACTACACTCCTTATAGCCACACATGCACACTGTACCCTCTATACACAAACACTACAGCCACTAGACACATACGCACACACCTATGAACATACACACACAACAGCTCCGATTACAAAAACACAATGCAACCCCTATACACATATTCACAGACTGCAGCCCCCAGATACAAACACACACATTCTGCACACCTCACGCATACCGACACACATACACACTCTACAGCCTCTAGACGCACACAATCTATACAGCCCTTAGACATGCAGACACACTCACACATGCTACACACTGCTAGCTGCATTTACTTGAAAAAGAGGGAGAGTCTGCATCAGATGACATGCTGACACTTTACTTTTCAGAACTGTATAACTGCACCTTAACGTGTAAACACATTATTTTAAAAATGATTGTTTACCACTTTAATTAGTTTGCTGCTGTTTATTTTAATAATTATACTTATATTGCACTTACCTTACTTATAATACCCATGAGTAAAAATTTCATTTTCATCAAGCTTTCTAATTTCTTTGTTTTGGGATTAGTAAACTTGGGAAGTTTTAAGTGGTGGAGGTATTAGATGAGGAGGTGTGGCCGGAGAGGGGTGCTGTGAAGATTTTTCACACAGGGCACCTAGAGGCCTGAGGTCGGCCCTGATCTGATCACAATTATGGATTTGTCTAGCCTAACAGGTCAATGGGTTGTCTAGTGGCATGGCAGACAAATAACGATTGGCTTGGTGCAACTGCTGAGCTAATCCTAAACACAGATCACGCTGACTGTCACTAAGATTCAATGCTGACATCATGCCATTATGTAGTGTAATTAAGGTTTCTAGCAAGTGTTTTCCATTATTTGTACATAAGTCAGTGACTTTGTGCAATTTTCATTTATTTTTACAACAGTGTTTTTGGTTTCTGTAAAATCTTACAACTTCACGGTCGATGCCTGTGGGTAAACTGTATGTCTGTTATAATTATGTACATGAGTATGGAGGTCATAATTATACCAGTAGACATTTTGGAAGATATTTCTTAGATGTCTGGTCACAGCATTTAAGAAAAAAAAAAAAGATATCCTCCGCCTTGCAGACACTAACAATTAGTTATTTACTAAAGTGCCCGAGCTGCTTTCATAGACTCAGCCTGGAACAAGCTATTTGTACAACAATGTGATAGCAATTAGGCGGACGGTTTCTTTACATTTTCTAAGTTTTTCAGGGTGAGTATATGATGGCCCATATTCTAAACCCATTTTTTTTCATTTTTATTTTAAATTAAAAACTTTATTTAAAAGTTGCCAATCAGGAAATGAACACACATATCAAGGGCACAAAGAGGCAGTATTTTAGGAATGTATACAGAAATATACAATAAGATAACAAGTATATATTTATAGAACACATTTAGAAGTATATAAGATATCTGGTTTAACAACAAAACCCCAAATCCTTTCATGCAATTTCAGAATTACACACTGTATATGCACTGCATTAGAGGACCACTATAGTGCCAGGAAAACAAACTTGTTTTCCTGGCACTATAGGGTCTTTGGGTCACCACCACCCTCAGGGTTCCCCTCCCGCTGGACTAAAGAGGGGTTAAACTCTTACCTTTCTCCCTCTTCCGACGTCACCTGCCGAAAGCGCATGCGCGGCAAGAGCCGCGCATTAATTCAATTAGTCCATAGGGAAGCATTTCTCAATGCTTTCCTATGGACGGCAGCGTCTTCTCACTGTGATTTTCACAGTGAGAAGCGCCTCTAGTGGCTGTCAATGAGACAGCCACTAGAGGCTGGATTAACCCTATTGTAAACATGGCAGTTTCTCTGAAACTGCTATGTTAACAGCTGCAGGGTTTACTCTAGATGGACCTGGCACCCAGACCACTTCATTGAGCTGAAGTGGTCTGGGTGCTTATAGTGGTCCTTTAAAAAAACAAAAACAAAAAAAAAACACAAAAAACCTTACCATTTTCCCTAACTGGAATTGCATATTTCTATCAGGCCTCGCGTGAATTATAGCGATACCCATCTCATACTTTATGCTAAACCCATTTTAAAATCACAAGATTTAAATAAAATAAGTGTTAATAGGTCTCACAACCACTAGACTGAGAATTAAGGAAATTGATGAAGGAAAAGCAAATTTAATCCCAAAAGGTTTCAAAATAGAATAAAAGCTTAGAGAAACATTATTTTCCATTTTGGCTTTTTACCTGTAAAATTTGCATTTCCATTGGCAACTCTCTACATGTCTCAGTTAAGCGAATAATCACACTTATATGATTTAAGTGACACAATTTAAATGACATTTGGTGTTGCTGCTTCACTGTATTTATGTGTCATACAATAGGACACATTTACATTAAAAGGTTTATCATTAACTGCTTCTAGAATGCAAATGTATCCATGGACTACAGAATAAATTATTTGTAATAGAACACAGTGGTAACCTTTTCACAGATTCTGGGATCTCAACGTGCTCCTTGAAAACAGCATTTGCAGATGTCTATAGAACACTTTTGAGCTAATCACTTCCTATATATCCATCACTGTTTATCTCACTCATTTCTTTTGTAGTCCCTGCAACAGTTTGGAGATAAAAACCTTGATAAATGAATCACAGGTAATTGAATTCAACCCATGGTGTCAAAATATCAGCCAGGTTTATGTGACAGTAAGAGAATATCTATCACGAAAATGTCAAACTGTGTTCTAGGTTATTTTATGTAAAATGTATTTATCACTGTTTCATCTCTAAATTTCTCAGTCTGCGGGAGAATTTGGAGATAAAATTAGTAATATGTTTGTCACAGGTAACAACAACCAATGTCCCTCCGTGTGTATTAAAGACAAATATAACTCTTAAACAATGTGTGTCACTTTAGATATCAGTGTATCATTTATTTATTTATTTATTTATTTGGTGTACATGATTTTACATTTATAATAATTCAATCCTGTTTTTTTCATGAGGGATAATACATGCTAATAGGCCAGTTGTGTATTATTATTATTATTATTTATAAAGTGGCAACAAATTCTGCAGCGCTGTACAATGGGTGGACTAACAGACACGTATTTGTAACCAGACGAGTTGGACACACACAGGAACAGAGGGATTAAGAGCCCTGCATAATGAGTTTACATGCTAGAGGGGTGGGGTATAGTGACAAAAAAGGTAAGGTTAGGGTAGAAACATAGGTTGATAGGATAGTATTCACTGAGGGCTTAATGTTTTGTTTTGTAAGTGAGTCTACTATAGTCCTTGCACCAAGCCCCCTAAAATATCCACCAATTGCTGATCACTAGCATAGACCATCAAATAGATCTCTCACAATCCAACACTGCAGTGTTTTTAAAATGATGTCACATGATGTCATAACAAATGCAATTGCAATTAGGTATTTACAGAGCAACATCATAGTCATCAGCACTGTACAGTAGATAAACCAAGACAAACAAATAGTTCAGACAAAACATGTTTGAGATAAAGGAACAGTATGTGAAGAAGGCCCTTCCCATATGAGCTTACAATCTAGCCTTGTGATCACAGTATTACAAAGACCCTGCATTTGATCTCAGGCCATGGAACAGCCCCAAATCCCTGAATGAGATATGTGCAGGACATGGATGGCATTGGTGATCTCACAGCACATTTTTCCATGTAGTTATATATGTTACACTACTACAAATCACTTTTGTGTCTTTTACACCCAGACAGTCTGAAGGAAAGACTAAAATGTAGGGAAGTCAGCATTAACCATCAAACTGAAAAATAGAAGAATTGACGAAATACCAAAATAAGAAACATGCAATTTATCTGTTTATATGTATTATTGTCGGTCACTGTTTGTGTGTCAAACTCACTTGATTCACTACTGATAAGATAGTGACAGAAGCCTGTCATGCGCTATATGTTTCAGGGTACAGTTGTGTGTGTATACTGCTAGATAAGGGCCATGTGGGGAGATGGTAAGATTTTTTCTTGGACTGGCATTGTCTTGTGAGGAAGCACTGTTTTTTTTCTGCAGGGATGATTGCTGGTAATTTGGCGTGGTGTTTGTGCTAAATATATTGGCTGAGATGTGCTCTCTAAATGCAGCAGTTGAAAAGAGAAAAGGATCAGAGAATTCAAAGTGGAATAATGCAGACTTCAATAGGACTTAAAGCTGCGCTGTCTGTCCAAAAAAATTTGCAGTTCATAAAGATAGAATCTTAATGAAATACTCATATACTGACTGTGTTGGAATTTCACCAATATTCCAACTGAGTCAAGATATATACTTAGACAATATAGGGACTACTTTGTCTCTGTATATTTCCTATGCCTGACACTTCTAAACACAATGGGCAGAGCTACTGTCTCCACAGCCGTCACCAGTTACAGCTGCATGGAATTGGCTCGTCTCTGTCTATGGAGGACCCATCGATCTCTAGGGAAACTCCATAGACCTCAATGCTGTACTCTTGAGCGAGAGTGCACACGCGCGAGAGTACAGCAATGACGTTGGCTCCTAGAAAGCTGAAGGAAGATGGTGGTGACTGCAAGGGACTGGCTCAGATAAGTAGAACTCACCTTTACCTGCCCCCCCCCCCCGGTCACCAGAGCCCCCCAGCATGGATGTCACCATTGGTGGTCTTTGCGAATTCTGCCGCTTTAATACGTGAGATAACACTCACTATGCTATAGGATCAAAATGTTATTTCATGTATTAAGTCCAATTAAAGTCTGCATTATTCCACCTTGAATCATGGGATCCTTTTCTCATTTTGGGTTGAATATATAGCCCGTGACTGCCTGATTCTTTATTAATGGTGTTTTGATATTCTAATATTTGAGAATCCCTACATTGACGATTTAATAAAATACCCACAAGAGGAGCAAGAAACAGTACGTAAATAAAAAGCTCAGGACTCCCCTCACCTGCTGGGGTACATCAAAACCCGCTGGAAACTGTCACACAAGCAGCAGTGTTAACGGTGGGAATATAGAGAATATAGAAAATAAAAAGGACCTACTCACTGTGATAATAGGACCGGAATATATAAATTAGGTATTAATACAGTGGTTTGCACAGTTTAACATATCACATCCTAAAACAAACCTTCTAGTAAAATGTGGAAGTAACTTCTGCAAAGAGCCACCTAGTGGTATCGTAAGAGATGTACAAGAAATGATTTAATTATTTATATATATCTATATATCTATCTAACGATCTATCTATCTATCTATCTATCTATCTATCTATCTATCTATCTATTCTATCTGTCTGATCTATCTATCTATCTATCTATCTATCTATCTAACTATCTATCTATCTGTCTGTTTGTCAATTGTCTATCTGTCTGTCTGGCAGGACATTGCTGATTTCCCAGGGTGACATTTTCTTGTCATGTAATTTGATCTACACTGCTGCAAGTTCTCAACATTCGAGGCAATGTTACCTGACATTTTGCCATGACAGTTACCCTATCATTATTACCCCCAGCACCTCCTGCAATTATTGCATGCATAATGCTCTCATATTTGCTATTCTCTGCATTAACACCGTAAACACTATATAGGTGAAGTTCTCTTTAAACCAATTAAAAAATAAAATACATATAATAATAATAATATATTTTTTGTTATTAGAATAATTCTATGGCCAATTAAATAGTTAATATTTTCACATTAGTAACCAAACATTTTTAATGCATCATTTGTGCACCCTGTCCTGTCTCCAAAGAAAAAGAATAATTGCTATTCTTTGCTGCAAGGTGTGACCTTATCTGCTTAATCCCTTTTTCCTAACGTATAACAAATAAAAAACCTTGCATTCTTTGTAGGTTTATTTTTTATTTTTATTTGTTGCAGAGAAAAAGCATTGCCCATTGATAGAACCAGCACCTGAGACCTCTCACCCCCCGGCGGAGGGATACAGGTTTAATGCTCTATTTCCTTTTGCTCTGAAACTGGAGCAGCTAATGGATTAGAAGCACAAAAACAGAATGAGTTAAGTAGAGAAATGAGGTCTGGGAGGCTTTGATGGGTGGGAAGATCCCTGCTTGTGAGTGACTGCAGCTGCAGCCTATGGGTAGCCACCTAGCAGCAAACCAGGGGCTGGTTCTTTCTCCCCATTGGCTACCTTGGCCAGCACTGCTTCTGACTACAGAACTGCTTCTGACATTGAGTAGTGAGGCAGCGTAAGAGGCACACACACATGCACAAGGGAGATATTCCCAGCCACGTAAGTACAACACCATAGAAGATGATGTCTTGCTGAAAGGGATAGGCCCTAGCCATCCCTTTTTATCTCTCTTTCCTCTCCCTTCTACCTCTACAAAAATAACATTTCTCCTTATATATAAATTATATATATAAATATAAATCTATATTTTTCTTGTAATTTTTTTTGGGAAAGAGAGAGAGAGACATATTGTTTTTGCAAGGCTATCATCTCAAACCCCAGACACAAAGCACCCAATCTAAGAAGATCTGATTTTGCTGCATCTTTTGATCTTTGCAATTTTATGATACACCTTCTTCCTTGGAGTTTACATTGACGTTTTAATTGTGAAGAACATCCCATCGTGCTGTGGACACAATTGATCTGCTGTCCTCGATTGAACTTTCCTATGTGATTATAAACCGCAGTCTTTTAGCACGTTTGCTATTGTCCAGCCATCAGATTGCTGCAAGAATTTATATTTTTTTCGTCTTCACAGCTTAGCTATTCTTTATTTTATTTTATTTTTTTGCTGCTATGTCCCTTTTACTTAGGACTGTGTAGAAATAGATATCCATGCCTTTGAATTTATCCTGCTTCCTCTGTTAAAGCTTCAGACGCCATCTACAGTTAACAAGAAGCCAACTTTGTTATTGTTAGCATAAAGTGGAAGGGAACCCAGGAGAATGCTACAGAAAGCAGCATAATTTACAATCAAGTGGAACTTAACATTTAAAAAAAAAAAAAAAAGCATTATTTTTCTTGGTAAATCAAAATATTTTGGAATAAGTAATCATACAAAGGAAATATTATTATTAACCGAAGAGGTGTCTCTATTTTTACAAGTCAAATAGGTTTGCACAAGACCTGGATAGAACGTTCAGGTGCCAACGTTCTAAAACTTGTTACTAAGTTGCCCCAACGTTCTAATCGCACATCCAGAATTTGCAGCCACTGCCTTAGCTTATAGCCTATTGCAAAAGCTTCCTTTCTATGAAGCTAGCCTGATTCAACTTCTATTCTTCCACCTGATATTTGATCTTGCACGTTTCACCCTTTATTTTTTTTTTTATTTTTTTTTTAAAGGCACAAATTTGGTTGTATAACCCTGTAAAAAAATAAATAAAGCACAATATCCTCCCTGTCTGCTGCCTTGTCCCCTTCAGCCTGGGCTTTGGTTGCTCTCTCTTACCCATGAACATACAAAGGTCGAACCCCATTACAATCACAAGGTATGGGAGATCGAGGAACAAAACCCAGGATTTTGAAGAGTTATCGTCCATAAGGTGTACCGAACCCAGCCAGAGCTTCAGTCCCAATCTCGGTTCCCCAAGTCCTCCAGAGACTCCTAACTCGTCGCATTGCGTTTCCTGCATTGGAAAATACTTACTGTTGGAGCCTTTGGAGGGAGATCACGTTTTTCGTGCTGTGCATCTGCATAGTGGAGAGGAGCTGCTTTGCAAGGTAAGCCTCATGATGCAAGTCTAAACATTCCATTTTCTTTGTTCTGCAAGTTAACTGTGTCTTAATAATGATAAACCCATGCTATGTTTTTTTTTTTTTTCATTAATATTTGCCATATGTTCGATATACTCATAGAGCTACAGACATTGCATGTTGTGGAGGAGGGGCACGAGGTATGTGAATTGACCTGTGTAGAAAGGTTGAGCCAGTCTAATATATAAAGAAGTTTTAGTGTACCCCCCCAAAAAAACAAAGAGCTTGCAGGTGTGCATGTAACTGCTTTTACAAAGATAAAAATGGAGATGGACTGCTTTGATGTGCACACATTTGTGCTTCAAACCTGGACACAAAGACCCTTTTTTGTAGATATACCTTGTGGCTCACAAGCAAATCCTACAGACAGAATGAGCCATTGTGTGCTGGCTGCTCAATTGGCTCACTTTGCCTTTTCATGTCCTTTCATCCATTATTGCTGACTGCAATATTTGTGATGTGTGTGTGTGTGTGTGTTTGCTTTAGTATTCGCTTAATTTGACAATATTAATATAGTAATATTTCTGGTATATGTATGTGTGTGTGTGTGTGTATATATATATATATATATATATATATATATACACACACACACACACTGTGCATACAGTGTTTTACTTTTTTGCTTATTTAATTTGGCATACAGGCTAGCTAGAGATATGTTATGGCTAATAAGGAGTTACAATGCTCCAGGGCTGATCTGCATGTAGCTGTGATGCATGTAACTCCCATCATGCATATCATTTGATGAGGATGATGGGATTTGTAATCGACACCAGAATTGACAAGAGGGGCTTATTTTGTCACTAGTTTTCCTGGACTTAAATTCCCATCATCTCCATCCAGGGTTATACGAGTATATTGTGAGCTGTGATTCATTGTAGTTTATGTGCTATAGGTACACATCAAACAGTGGATTACAACTTCATGATGCTCATCCAGTAAAGTACAAGTATCAAATGAGTTGCAACTCGATGGTTCTGCCCCATGTCCCATTAGGTGTTTTTGCAGTGCTCTGCTTGTTTGCATTTAAAGGGTTAAGCATTGCATTTTCATTCATCATGCTTTTTTTTGTTAATTATTCAGAAGGCAACAAAAGGCATCTTGTGAAAATGCTACATCTAGACTAGTCTCCTCCATTCATTCATAAACAATGGAACTTGAATGATGTAATTGCAAACTGTAGACGGCAAAATAATTCCCAATGGACGCTGATATGGCAATCCGTTCAGTAACATTTCAATGGAATACTTTATGTAACGCTCGAAATGTATTTATAGGGATAGACTAATGTTAATCACAGGTTGTGAATGAGTCATATTTTATGGTGTTTATGAATGCCTGTCTCCTGCATATTTAGAAAGGCTTAAATAAAAGTTTACAGAAATACAGGCTCTTGCATAAGCAACCACAGAACAACTTTAGGAGGCTCCCCCGGCTTATACGAAATGTACATATTTTTTTTTTTTCTTTACGATGGATAATAACTAAACATTGTATTACAGTTTATTATCTAAACGATCTGCTCTTGCTTGCCGCTTTCCTTTTCAATAGATTAAGTCATTTTAACGAGATGCTGCTTATATCTGGTTACTGTAGCAGCCAAATTTTTATAAAGCACCAACAAGTTCCATAACGTGGTACATTGTGATTGGTACACATGTTGGCCTTCAGTGGCCATTATATAAAATGACCAAGGGCCTTGCTCTCTTGAGCGCATGCGTACAAGCTTATGTATTTTTGCATACATTTACCTACTTGATACAAATATATTTTCAATATGGTTCCTCTTTGTATTTGATGTTCTCTTTGATACCGCATGGTTAACCCTTCATAGTGTGTTTAGGAAACACTGAACTCCGCACCATATACTGCACCCCTCCATCCTCAAAGGGCTTATGTTAACAATGCAATTTTATATGGTGGCCGAGCTGTTCCTTTACCATATGTTCTTTGTTTTATGCTGGGTGATTCATATTTGTTTCATCATTCTGACTTCTAGTTTGAAGAATTTGTAATGTCGATAAATATTCTGTTTTTTTTTTAAACGTCTCCTTTTAATTTTGTTTTTAGGTTTTCGATATTCGCTGCTATCAGGAGTCACTAGCACCCTGTTTCTGTCTACCTTTACACAATAATATTAACCAAATAGTTGAGATAATTCTTGGAGAGTGTAAAGCCTACGTGTTCTTTGAAAAGAGCCATGGGGACATGCATTCTTTTGTTCGTACCTGCAAGAAGCTTAAGGAAGAAGAGGCTGCTAAGCTTTTTTATCAAATAGTGTCGGCTGTAGCACACTGTCACGAAGGTGGAGTGGTTCTAAGAGACCTTAAGTTACGGAAATTTGTCTTTAATGATGGAGACAGGTAAGACTTAGTGCTACATGATGTTTAAATTGATTTTTTTTTTTTAAATGCCCATTTGAGTTTTATTCTGTCCCAGTTTACATTTTAGATTTAGAATAATTGTTTCAATTTGTGTTTTTTAATATCTGTCTCTTTACTTGGGGATGGATGGATAGAGAATTGGAGTTAGTTGATGACTTGTGAAATATGAGCCAAAATAGCAGTATAATAAAATCCATAGCTTGAGCGAGATTTTTTATTTTTTTAACTCCACTATATTCACGTCAGAGTTGGTTCTTAGCTTTAAATGTATAGTATTTGAAAAAATAACTTAAAAGAAAACATTTACACAAATCACTATTTAGTTAATAAGAAAAGAATGGTCAGTCAGTTATTTTAACATCTACATGCAAGTTTTGCCCTATTTTTTAAAAATGCCGTTGTGTATGCTAACCAATGATGGTACTCATATGTATTCTCACATCCTGCCTATATTGTATATACATCTCACCAAATGTATAGATGTCTGGACATTGACTTATGAAATCCATTTTTCTAATGTGACCATAATCTTCTGTTTTCTGCACCTGAATGAAACCTACCGTATTTGCAATATGTTGTCAGTATTTCGTGTCTTGCAGAGTGCCTGCATGAAATGTGTCTGGGAGTTTTATCACAGATATGGGAGGATGTGAGCAGAGTCTAGTGTAGAATGTGTGGAATGCAGTGTAGTAAATTCATCTAAATGTAGGTTATTATACACTGAGAAAGCACTTAAGGCCACATTCAGGCAACACATTATCAGCATATGTGAGGGAAGCGGCATAGAAAGGTTAATTTACCGGTTATTATATAAATAAGGTTTAGCAAAAAAAAACAACTACTGGTAATATATCTTTTTTTAAAAATAATCTAATGTCTCTAGTTTTTTTTTTTAAAACTTCATTGAATTTTCTACTTAGATAGCATTTTTTAGTTACTATTGCATCCTGTAAGAATCAACTTGTCCGCCTGTGTACCATCCATCTACGCAACCTTCCATCCATCAAAAAAATAATCTGAGCCAAAAATAAAAAGGATTAAACGCAACATATTTTCTTTAAAATAAACATCATTGATCAAGGTTATGTAATAACCCTGTAATGTTCTTTAGGCTGGCTAATAATTAGTTCAGGAAAACATTCAGAGCTTGAGGGAGACACATGTAGGTACAGTATTTAAATTTAGGAATTTATCAGCATTCACTGCTTAAACTTTTTCTTTTTTTATTGTGGATATTATCTGCCTGTTTTGTGAATGACTGAATATTGATGTAGATGATTTGTGAACTGATATATCACTGAAGGTAACAGCAGCCCGTGTATCTGCTGCAGTGCTTTACTAATAGTTACCAAGAATCTAAATATAACCTGATCTGTGTTCTTGCAAAGCAGGCCTGAAACAATAGATTTTGTCGTTATCCTGGTATGTCGTTGACGAGCAAAATTTAGGTCTCCAGCTGTTGTAGAACTTCAAATCCCATGATGCTTTGTCTGCCCTAATATTAGCACAGCATTGTGGGAGTTGTATTTCCCCTGCCTTTTAGAAGCCCCGTGTTAGATAATACCATGTGCTTCTAGGAGTGTCCCATTGTTTTAATCTTCTCAAAGCTAAGGGGGATGTGTAGCATGAAGCACAACAAAAAGAACCACAGCTGTTAGGAATGTGAAGAAAGAATTGAGACGGGGCAGAACCCCCCTCATGCACTTCTTCCACCAGTGCAGTTGTCCATAATTTTCTATATTCTGCAATGTTGTAGCTCAGTTAATCAGCTTGCTTTTTAGGAAAGTCCTCATGACATCCTGCCCCTTTAACCTGAGTGATATTTATAGGTTGTTTTTTTTTCACACAGACTGGACCCCTACTTTAGAGTGAATTGTAGGAACATTACATACTTCCACTTCCACAAAGTAAAATAATATCCAAAATGGTTCCTAGATTTGTAAGGTCACCATAAACTTGATTTTGTAAACAGGAAGTAACCGACTACCACAAATCCCATGTGACTAGAACTGATATTTAAATAGAATTACAATCCTTTGCTTGTATCCCCCTGGGGACGTATATTGCCATAGGAGCTTCCTGTGATTACCTGTACTCATTTAAGAAGCAGCACACATGAGAAAGCAGGACTACTTGATGTGTTTTCTAAGGATTTAAGAGCTGATGGTGGCTTCTGTCTTGTTTGGCGAAGGAGGTATTGATATTGGCTATGGTTCTACCGAGCCACCATTCCTCTGATGGACCTCACAACATTAAATTGTAGAGGGAGGTCTTGTGATATCCATTAAATATTGGGTCCACTTGGTCCAGATGACTTAATATGTCTCCACCCAAGCTCTTTTCAGTGTATTGAAAATTCCTCGATTTCGCAGTGCTAGGAACAGCGGTTCAGTCTGCCTTTAATCCTCTCGTATGAAATGAATAATATTTATTTGAATTGTCGCTGTCCATGTATGGTCCTGTTACGCACAACTTGTTTTTAGGAAGTGCTTACAGTAACTTAAATCACTCAGCCATATAGAAGCACTTTTTAACACTGTGCGTGCCCCTGGGACTTGAGGCACATTGCAAAGAAAACAGAGAAAAATATGTAAACTCTGTTTGTAAAAGGATCTGCGTGATCTAACTGCAGACAGAAGTGACTTCGTTTGGGTTAAAAAGAAGAGTTTGAGTTACAGTATAATTTTTGGAATGTGTAGCGCCCACTCCTAAAATCAAAACACCGTTATGTTTTTATGTTTTCTAGCAACCTAGGCTAGATCAAGACATTTTTGTTTTATATATTTTTGTAAAGCATCAGGTTTAACCTTGCGGAATTCTCTGCCTCCCACAATGCACTATTGCTATTCAGCCCATTATGGAACCTTTTATAGCGCATTGTGAGAGAATACAAATTCATTGGCGCAATCATTTCTGAGACTCATACAAATAAAATAGCTTACAATTTTACCATTAAATTAACTTTCTAATTACATTATTTTAAGAGCGATCTTGATAGTTAGAAATGATTTGGGTAGTAGCAAAGTTTCCTTTGAATTTAAGAGCCAGGAACAAAAGCCTTTTTTTAGTTATTATTATTATTACTATTATTATTAAACCATTATTTATATAGCGCCAGCAAATTCCGTAGCGCTGTACAATGGTGACTCACACATTTAGTTAGCCATATTCTTACACACTGTTACCAACTCTGTCATATATATATATATATATATATATATATATATAATTAACTACTATCACAGCACATCAATCACCCTGATACACACAAACATACAATTACACATTCACTCACAATTTACACAAATAGACCCAAACATGTAACTAGCCCATGACAATGAGCAGCAGTGGGAGGAGAGGTAGAATACATAAATTAGCAATTGTGTATCAGGGGAACTTGTCAGTGGGGACCATTCATCTCTCCTGACTGGCAGGAAGAAATTTGAAAAGTAGGTCCAATTTTTGAGGTTCATTGGTGACCTGGAACCCTCCATTTCTCGAACCCTGAGTTATCCTAATTTGAGTAGAGCTGGGTAATGCAGGGCCATTGGGGTTCTTCAAGACTGTTTGGGAGAAACGTTGGGAATCATCTTGGGCCCAGATTATTTTTGCATGATTTGAGCACCCTAATTTATGATTATTTCACGGTACTCCTATACTTGTAAGCTTTTCCAGTTTTCTAATTGCATTATCAAAATATTTGGAAATTTTAATAAATTATCAAGACCAGTAAAACTCTGTTGATTCTTTTCCAATTGTGGTCATAACACACAAGCTGGTGGTGGATCATGGGTGTTGTAGTTCATCGTGTTTACCTCCCACGACCAAACATTTGTTCCAGTCATAAGTTTAAAACCACATGCTGTTAAATTAGAGGGCAATGAGTTCTCGAGATGTACCTATTCTTGATAATGTTTTGCCTGTCATTTTATGGCAGTCAGCTGATTGACTTATGGTATTGCTTAGCCTGTTGACCTTCCTTAAAATGAATTGAGTGCAAACAGATTGAGGAAATTGTTAATCAGCTTCAGGAAGGAATACAATGTAATCTATGTTACATAAAAAATGATGACGTGTTAAGCTCTAATGGAACAGATATTTGGTTTGTTTTTGAATTGAATGCATGATTTGCTTGCTATTTGAGTAAAATAGCTTTTCACGCTTGTAACTCCCAATGTGTGAGCATTGTTTTGTGTACAAACACATGGAAGAGGGTCTTTCCAAATCGGTTGTCCTTGACAGCGTGTGGGTGGCCAGCGAGTGTTGTTTCCATATGTGATCTTCATTTGTTTAAAAATTGAAGGCAAGATAAAGTATTGTTGAACAGACTGATGTCTGCGGGGACAATTTCCTTCTGATCCTTTTAAACACTAGACTAGACTCAATTAGTGAAATTACTGTCAATTCATATTGCCCTTTCAGAACGATGATATCTTCTTTTTACCCATAACCGTTATATTTATTATGACAAATTCATTTGACAAAACATGACTACTGTGGACATCCAAAATTTAAGCAAAAATATGAAATAATGCAAATATGGAGAATTTTTCTAAATTAGAACTGAAAAAATGTTTAAAGTCTGCAATTTTGTCTTTCCTTTTGCAAACATTTGCTAATTTTAAAGCAACTTACGGCTTCAGAGTACCATAAATAAAATGTAAAAAAAAATAAAAAAATAACATTGTGTTATATGATTGAGGCTAGTGATTCTCAAATCAAGACCTAGAAAGAAAAAAAAAAACCCCCAAACATAAGACCAACATTCCAGGCTTTTAAATAGTATGCAGCACACACAGATCTACTGTTACCAGATAACAATATAAAGTAACTCATAATAGAATCATATTGATGAAAGGAGAGCCTTGATTGAATGGAGGGGAGCTTCCTATTCAACTATGACAGATTTATCATGTTATGCCATATATAAAATGTCTATTATGTTTCTGCATAATTAAATCCATTGCTTTTGCTCCTTAAAGGGACACAAAAGCACTATGACTACCCCTGGCATTACTACTAAATAAGCTGTTAGCATAGGTTATAGCTCAATGAATCGTTTGCCTTTGTCTTATCTTCTTTCTTTTCAGCCTCCCAACCCCCCATACATTGTGTGTCACCGTAGGAGGAACCTATATTTACCCATGGCCATACAAGTTCTTGTACAGTATGTGAACACAAGTAATAACCTGTACAGTTCACGTGTAAAATTTCATGAGCATAAATGGGTCAAACTCGCTCCCATGCTCAGCTTTGATTGTTTGATTCATGGTAAAAGAACATTTAAGGTATTCTTAAAGCTATGCCATAGCTGCTCGTATACATTTGTGTTATTTCAATGATATGTTATTAAAAAAAATATATATTTTTTTAATAACTATTGTGTTATGCAACATTATATGATTTTTAAATTTGACCCTTGTTGTGACTTTCTTTGCACTCATTTCTCAGTTACCATTAGTTGTTGCATAAGTTACTAGGAACTAAACTTCTATGAACTTACATTTGGCCAGTTTGAGACAGAAGTCCAAACTGCAACGTTTTATGAATAAACAAGCCTTGTGCTGGAAAGAGGCTATTAGCACAGATTGGAGGCTATGAACTATTTTGTCTCATCAGCACATTCCTCCATGAATGATGTGTAAATGTGACCACGGCTCATCATTTGGTTTGTATTCATAGCTCTATGTTGCCAATGTTAACATCCCCCCCCCCCCCCACCTCCCATCACCCTCCCCTCACCCTTTTTCACTCAAGCGGCCACATGACACAAGTCGGACATATTTTCTTTTGTTTAGCATGTAATTGCTGAAGATGTACTTGTCACAGGGAACATTAAATAATGAGTCATTTAAAAAAAAATTGGCAACTACATCAAGGCGTGGGGCCAGGTACCAGGACTGTAAAATGAAAGGGAAATTAATTTATTTTTTATTTTTTTTATTTTACAAAATTACTGCCATTTACTTGAGTCTTAATGAAAACCTTGAAGAAAACTCTATTAATTAAATAAAAATAGCAAGAAATATCATTTAAAAAGAGCTTGCCCAGACTTTCCTAAAAGTTAGGGGGAAAAAAATGTCAGACACACAGACACATGCAAAACTCACGCACACCGACACGTCCTGTCCATGTATGAGATTTACCATGTTAAGAGTCCCTTTAATCTTTAGAAACGTACCTTTAATCGGTTAATATTCTGTTCTAGATCGTGTCTATGTATGAGATCAAAATAGTGTCTGTCACTGACATTATGAAATTGTAATTTAATTTTTGATGCATGTTGTGTCCAAAATCTATTTATCTAGTGTCTGGTTGTATAGTATTAGCACCCCTTCAGTTTTATAATGTAATTAATGAAAGGCAGATACCATCTCAGTTGGGAAGACTTTAATGTAATATTTTTTGATTCTTCTAATAAAAGCTGAAAGCATCCCATTTTGAGCCCTAGGAGGTAATAGATGTTTGTGTTGTCACAATTAGTATTCTGTGCTTGTGCTGTGTGTCCTCTCCTATGGCTCGTTTTGTTTGTTTTTAGTGTTAAGGATGTTATCTAGCTCAAATATAGACACAGGGAAAATTTTGGAATTTGTTTTGCAAAGTGTTTTGGTTTTTTTAAAAACAAATTTAATGACTCCCTGATATGCAAATTACCTAGTGGAAGTTGCCTTTTTACTCACAGGCTTGTGTGGTTTTTCACCACCTTTTTTCACTCCCCCCCTCCCCCCCCCCTGTTGGCTAGAAGGCTCCAAATCTGTGTTATCAGCGGTATATGAACTATTTTAGTTAAAGGGCCTCTCCAGATTGGAATATATAGCTAATGTGTTAAACTTATTGAAAACAGTCAATTAAAAATACATTTGATTTTCTTGCATTTGCTGAATTGCAGCTTCTCCAGTCAGCTCTCACTGCATCAAGAAAACTGTTGACTGGTCAAAATGTCGCTCTGTACAGGCACTAATTAAGGGCTTTTTGCAACATATTGGAGGGGTGATGGTCTATATATGTTCTCCTGGCACTTTGTTGCTGGTTATAATGGGACTGGGGTGTTTGTACCCTCTAACACAAAAGGAACAAAGTTGGGGTGAATGCTCTCTGAAGGTGACATTTCTGGTAAAAGAGTCTGTAATAGTAAAGTTTGAACTGAATCTGCAGTGAGTTCCTTAACCAACAGAGCTATCTCCCCAAAGCGAATTCCTGATTTTTAGTAGACAGTGTGGACTTATTGCAGAATTCACAGTTGTAACCTACAAGATCTGCTATAATAAGTTGTGGCCCATCGAAAGTTACAGAACTTGACTTGGGGTGTAACTGTATGTAAACAGCTTTCAAACCATCCCGCATTTGGTGTCCTGTCCATATTTTCGGTTCCTATCCTGCCATCTAACCTTTAGTACCCTGGTATCCCACTTTTAGGGCCACCAGGGAACTGTCCCCAACAATCACAGCACAAGGGAATCAATAAATGTGTTATGATTACCTGAAACAGTGCTCCCTTCATTTCCTGCCCTCAGCAGGCCGGCAGAGCGTGAGGACCAAAAGCCCGTTACGATTACGGAAGCCCTCTAGTGACTGTCTGATAGACAGCCACTGAGGGCAGTTCTCTGAAACAGCAATGTTTAACATTAGAGCACAAGGTGCAAAAGGGACACAGCACCCAGACCACGTCAATGAGCTGAAGTGGTCTGGGTGCCTACAGTGTCCCTTTAAGTAAAATTTGAACCCCCATGTTTACTTGTGGATGATAGATGGGAGAGGGCTGGCTACATTTGGCCTTAGGGGCAACAACAAATCAGCAAGTAAATAGCCAAATAAGCAAACCCCACTCCCTTAGTTAGTATTATAAGCTTTATACTAAGATTGCAAAAACTAGAATACAATAATACCAAAAGAATGCAGTCACATAATATTGCTTAGTTTTGTACTTTGAGGTCGCAGCCAACCGTTAATAATATTATTTTTGACATTTATATAGCGACAACATATTCTGCAACACTCTACAATATTATAAAAAGGGGAAAATGTAGCAATAAATGAAACAATTACAAAATGTTACAGGAACAATAGGTTTATGAGGACCCTGCTAAAACGAGCTTACAGTTCTCTCTTTTACTAGTTGTCTGGAGGGCAACTGCTCCCATGCACCCCATGCCAGCCCTCTCCTTGTGACAGGCCAACCATTACAAACCATTGTCATGTATTTATTTTTTTTATAAATACCTCTCATAATAGAAGCTACAGCTGCCATTGCATGGTTAATAATGTAAAACATTACTGGCCGTGTATTTGTTTAACCGGAAACGGATGCTTTTTTTATACTCAGCAGGAAAATATAGACATATTGTATTTACCTCTTTATTTGATAAACTACTGCGTACAATCCATTGAGAATACATGTGTAATGTAAAGAAGAGGGGCTGCGGGTGGCATGGAAGGAGATTCTTTTTCAGTGCTTTGGTAAACAAGTCTGATAATCTCGCAGCACCCACACATTCTGTAGCTATGATGTAAGCCTAATTTACATTGAATATACTGTTCTCTTTGCATTTGTTATTGGCTTGTGTGTAGCGGCAGCATTTAATCAAATTGCTCAAGAGTCCAGTATGAATTTCACCCTGTTATCATGATTTTTGATTCAACGTTTGCTGTGTACCCCATCATTGCATCTTAAAAGGACACCCTAGGTATCGACATTACACTACACTTATTATCATGGTGGAGTTATTTTGGTCATGTTACAGCTCATTCACTGATCATTACATGTCTTTTAGTCCAACCATTGTACAGCGCTATGGAATCTGATTGCGCTATATAGATAATAAAATAATAAAAATAATAACAATAATTTAAAGGACCACTATAGGCACCCAGACCACTTCAGCTTAATGAAGTGGTCTGGGTGCCAGGTCCATCTAGGATTAACCCTGCCTGCTGTAAACATAGTAGTTTCAGAGAAACTGCTATGTTTACTTTAGGGTTAATCCAGCCTCTAGTGGCTGTCTCATTGACAGCCGCTAGAGGCGCTTCCACGCTTCTCACTGTGATGTTCACAGTGAGAAGACGCCAGCGTCCATAGGAAAGCATTGAGAATGCTTTCCTATGGACTGGCTGAATGCGCGCGCGGTTCTTGCCGCGCATGCGCATTCAGCCGATGACGGCCAAAGGAGGAGGATATTCCCCAGCGCCGAGGGAGCCCAGCGCTGGAGAAAGGTGAGTGTTTAACCCCCTTCTTCCCCCTTCAGCCCGGCGGAAGTGGGACCCTGAGGGTGGGGGCACCCTCAGGGCACTATAGTGCCAGGAAAACGAGTTTGTTTTCCTGGCACTATGGTGGTCCTTTAATAGATAATGCAATACAAATATGCAGAAAAAAAACCAAAACATTCCTTTTAGGAATTTGTCCATCGGGGATATATGGGATATGTAGTTCAGCCACGGTCACAGTTTCACTCATAAGTAGGTGAAGGGATTTGATCTGTGCACACTGTACTCACAGTTTGATTTTTTTCTTAAAGGGCAACTATAATGTAAATTGCCAATCCTCTGATAACCATGTCAGAGGAAGCAGTCTTGTTATTGGAGAGACTTATTAGATTATAAGCCTCTATGTGCAACGATACAGTGACAGGACCTTATCCTGTGCAATGACAAAAGGGTGTTATGATGCTTAGTGTCCCTTTAATTGAGAGATCCATTTAAAATTGGCCTGTCATTTAACCAAATGTTATATTGTACTCACTGCCTTGAAAACAATCTATGATATTTCATTGTGTTTGTTTGAGATAATTTATTTCAATGTATCCTGTAACACAGTCTCTAATTCATTGTCGTTGAAAAGTGTATAGAATGAGTTTTGCTTTTACTGGTATGTGGGTCGCTAACCAGCTTAGCATTAGGAGTAAAATGTACGCACTAGCACATACCTAGCGCTATTAGTTTAAACGCAAGACACGTAAATGGAATCTAATATGATATAAGATAGTTAACAGGTGGGCTTAAACTGAAGCTCATATCAATATTTTGTTTAGATAATATTACTATAGCTGTGAAGAGAGTTTACTGCACACAAATGCTTGTCTACCCATAATGCAATGTTATGTTCCCCCGAAACACTGTGCATTGTGGAGGTTGTGCTATGCCTTATGGGTGCAACAAGTGCCTGTACAATGCAGTCATCGAAGGAGCAGTGTTCACATTTGCGTATAATGTCCAGAATTAGCTAAAAATTTAGCAAATTGTTTAGATCAGGTTTTTTTTTCTTTTATTCGATAGTCCGACAAACAAGCTCTTACTTTTTATTTCTTACTCTATTTAAAGACAAAAAAACCCCCTGCAAAATTAGTTTGACCTGTATTTTGATTTTTTTCTTTTCAAGAACTGCAACCCTCCGAGGTAATACCAGTTCTTTAGAGATTGACTCAATGCTGAATGTTTCCATTACAAGCGAGGGGAAGCCAGAGACATAGAGCACTAATTCTTGGAGACAGAATGTATGTCTTTGTTTCCATGGAAACAAGCTGGGAAATCCATGAGAAATCATTTTGCTCCGATTTTCTCTTATCAAGACGCGTTTCTTGTTTCATTGGGTTTTTATTTTCTTTCTTCCCAGGATTTTCCAGTCTAGGAAAGACATTTTATTTCCCACCAATAAAATGCCATAAATCTATTAATTAAAAGGGAACCGGACAGTTCCCAGTAATCGCAGTCATGGTGGGGTTTATAAATGATGTAAACCGAGGTATCTGTCTGTGAAATGGTTTCCTTACAGTTTAATTGATCATGGTATTTATATGCTCTGCAGAGGGGGCATAGCTCTGAATGCGGTGACTCAATTCTATCAAAGTGCTTTTTGTGTTGAAGGGGGTTCCCTGTCTGTTTCCATGGATACGGAGATGCATATCCTGTTTTCAATGGCATGTCTGTCTCTGATTAAACTTTTGTGGTTTAATTCACCACTAGTGGGAAAGCATTCAAACTCAATTGCTTCCTCTTTTGAGAGGCTCATGATGACTTCAAAACAACAGTGAAATTCTAATCAGTATGTTACAGTATTGATCAAATAGTTATTTTATTTTTTTTCTTTGCTTTGCTATCATTATCTAAAATTTGAAAGCATTTGATTTGTACGTGAAAGAGCAGTGTCTTTCCATTTTTTTTTTTTTTTACATTTTAATAAGATATGAGCTAAAGATTTTTTTCCAAACATATCGTTTGATAATTATTGAGCAAGTATTGTTCACTTTTTCCATCACAGAAAAAAAATACACATCGAGGTGAATGCACAGGATTCTTTTTAGGTAGTATTACTTTTATGTTCACACATATTTATTTACATAAGTTGCTATAACGTCAGAAGTTTTGCATTTTTTTTAATCTATGTTTGTCCCACATATTGTGTGTCACTAAAATATATATGTATAATTGTTTTTTTTTTTACAAATTTTTAGACCACATTTTAAACATAGTAAGGGATACTATATTGATCCCTTACTAGATTTTTATGTCCCCAGTATTATAGTAGAAAATGAGTGAATAAATTGAAAATAAAATTTGTGCAAGTTTACATAACTATAATAATCATCATAATTTTTAGATGGCAATCTATGCAGCAAACTGCTGTTGTATCTTATGTTTATATGCTACCCACAAATGCCATGTTTCAAATAAATGCTATTCTATTTTATTAAACAGAAAAGAGGTTGGCAGGAAATTTATACAACTGCCATTTCCAATAGGTTATTTTCTTCGCTTGCTGAAAAGCTTTAGATCTCACTGTGGGCTTCTTTCTATTATAAAAAACAAAGCAAAACATATCTCTGGTATTTGAATAGCAATTTGGAATAGATGACTATGGGAGAAACGTTAAGTTTATTTCTTGTAATAGAATCCAGTTCTGAGAGAGAATTAAAGGATCACTCTAGGCACCCAAACCACTTCATCTCTTTGAAGTTGTCTGGGTGCAGTGTCCCTGTCGCCTTACCCCTGCAGCTGAAAACATTGCAGCTTTAACCCCTTAAGGACACATGACATGTGTGACATGTCATGATTCCCTTTTATTCCAGAAGTTTGGTCCTTAAGAGGTTAAAGAAATTGCAAAATTTATATTGCAGGTTTAAGACTGCTTCTAGGGCTGTCTATCAGACAGCCACGAGAGGGGCTTCCTGGCTTTTCACGGAGTTTAATTCAGTGAAACAACGATGTCCGGTGTCTTACAAATTCAGTGATAGCATTGATTCAGTGATTTCCTGTGGAGAAGGCCTAATGCACGTGTGACATCAAGCTGATGTCAGAGGAGGTGGAGACAGAGCCAGCGCCTGTATTACAGGGGGACCTATCAGTGCTTTGCGTGCCTGCATTATGAGGAAGCGAGCCGGCAGGTTGGAATCTTTGATCTAAATATGTCTTTTCATAGACCCAACTTTTAAGTGTTTTTTTATTTATTTTTTATTTTAAAAAATCTGTTTTGTTGATGATTTTCCACATTATTTATTGATTCTTTTCAAGACTTCAGTTCGCAGAATTCCTACGTCTGTTAAGGAAACACCCCTATAGAAATAGACTGTCATAAACTAGGTCTAAGACCACACAGTCTCTTTTTGTTTTTTTGACTTTAACAGAGCGCAGACAAATGTAGTACAACTAGCTAGCAAGTAAACAATAAGAATATATATAAATTGAAGAAACAAAATCGAGAATATAAAAAAAAAACACGACAACAGTTTTAACATAAAATGAGTTTGGAAAATTTAGAATTGACAGACACTGTTTCTGGTGCAATGCTTGTATCCACTACTAGTTTTTTTGTTTGTTTTTTAAATGTGTTTTTTCACCCAAGTAAAATTCCATTGATTGCACAATAATGTTATATTTTATTTAAGTTTTGTCAAAAACTAAAACTTTTTTTTTCGTGTTTTCAGGACTCGAGTAAAATTGGAGAGTTTGGAAGACGCTTATGTTCTGTCTGGGACTGATGACTCTCTTTCAGATAAGCATGGATGCCCTGCGTATGTAAGTCCAGAAATCCTAAACACAAATGGCAGCTACTCTGGAAAAGCTGCAGATGTCTGGAGTCTAGGTGTCATGCTTTATACAATGTTAGTTGGACGCTATCCGTTTCATGACATTGAACCTAGTTCTCTGTTCAGTAAAATACGTCGCGGGCAGTTTAACATTCCAGAGACATTATCCCCGAAGGCAAAATGCCTCATACGTAGCATACTTCGTCGAGAGCCATCAGAGAGGCTCACATCTCAAGAAATTCTGGACCATCCTTGGTTTTCAACAGATTTCAACACATTGAATTCTGGATATGGTGCTAAGGAAGTATCAGATCAACTGGTGCCTGATGTTAACATGGATGAAGATACGGACCCTTTTTTTAACTGAGCACAAAACTAGTTTCTTTTTTGGTACTTGAGTAGAACGTGTCCACATGAAGGAGTCCTTCCTGAACGTATTATTCAAAATCTGTATTGTCCTAGAGTGGTAACATGTAAAAACTACGCTGGGCTCCTTGGTCCTGAGAAGGATAGTCTGTGAGGATCTACGTACACATGTAGCATCAAGGCTGCTATGACTTCTTGTTTGGAGAATATCGGCATGGATTCGTTGTAGCTTCTCCTGATATGAAGCCAAGGACACTGCACACACCCCTTTCAAGTGCAGCTTTGTCACTCCTGTTAAACAAAAAATTGTAAATGTTTTGCCTCGCACATCTTGGCATCGCACTGTTACATATTTTACTTCTGCCATTGATCAGGGAAGGTACAATTCGCTTACTTTTTACATTTTTATTTTTCTCAATATATGTTCATTCCCAAAAGTATATGGGGTAAATAAAAAATAAAAAAATAAAAATACATAGACCAAGTTAGATGCACTGGCATAATAAAAAAGTGGGTGCTAAGGAAAATTTTAATTTCTTCTTTTTTTTTTTTTCTTTTTTTTTAAAGCAATTTAGAATTTTATTTAATTCTAAACTACTTACTACTCTTTTCAGGATAATATATTTTAAAGGTTTGTTTCCATAAGGGGAAGTAGCTAGTTTAACAAGCTATTTTGAATTATTTTTATTTGTTTGCCAGAGGAAGTTGTAATAATTCAAACTTCCAAATGTTTTATGGCTTTGCTAACATGAGAACAATATTACCTTTGGAAAAAATAAACAGGGTTTGATATACTGGTGACCAGATTTGCCATCATGCACTAAAGCCAGAAAGGTAATCGTGACAAGCTGCAGAACCATTTGAAAGAATAATTTTCAAGTTAACATCTCTTTATTTTGTTACAAAAACATTACATTTCTAATTATTGGAGATTATTCTTTTTTTTTTTTTTAACATACCATTTCAAGGGAAAATGTGTTTATAAGCTAACACTATCCTTTTTCATTTATCCCCCTAGCTCATGGATATTGCATTAAAATGCACCTTTTGTATTGTCGAGAATTGTATCTTATTTATTTTTTAAGAAAATGTCACAGTTGTGATGTATTAAGCCAGTACTTCAATTAAATTACGGGTTGACTTAAAATGACATGTTACATGCTGTACTTAACACATACATTATTATTATTTTTTTCTTTGTGTATTCAGGCACTTCTGTCCCTAAATATTTCATTTATTTTTTTTAGCTTATTATGAAATAAACTGGCATTTAATTTTCCCTCATCACTTCTATATTGCTCTATAATAAAATATCAGCATAAATATTTGTGTTTTACAGTACCTCAGTTGTTCTAATTATACTGTTTGTATCTGTTTTGTGAACTGGTCACGTTTTCTGGGTAGGTACATGTAGACTCTGTAAGTATGTAAATGTTACTTGAATTTGTGCTTAATTATAGTATGTGGCATGTGCGTACAGCTACTCGGCATTTGACTTTGGGACACTGTTTGCCTGCCCTTTGGGAAGTTTTGCTCAAATTCTTTTTTTTTTTTTTTTTAAATAATGACTAGTGTTTCAAAAGCTGTGCTGACCTTGATTCTATTTTGGTAACTAAAAGGAGTGATAATTTTACACTCAAAAGATGGTGCTGTGTCAAGAAGGTCTTTTATTATTTTAATTTTATTTTACAGGTTATTTCTCCCCCCCCCCCCCCCCCCCCCTCCAAACACCCACCCCATCCCCTCTCTGAAGTATATTTTAAGAGGAGTGACTGATGATAAAGTGCATGGTGGGGGTTTTCTGCCTCTGGTGCTTTGAATGTTATGTACTGGGTTTTAATGTTTTGTCCTAATCTCTTCAATAAATTGTGCATATTTAACTAAAACGCATACCACATTTTCCTTTGACTTATTTTATATAAAATATTATGCATATTCGTACCTAAACCCAGAAGCACAAATAAATAACATTTTTGTTGGTAGTCACGATTCTTTCTATAAAACATGTCTTTGACTTTGAGGTTGGTACATTGGTAGCGGTAAAAACCCACATAGCTCATAGTGAGGGTTACATTCAGAGGTTTAAAAAATAACTTTTTTTGCTATTTACTAACATGGCTTGCAGGCTGACTGCTTAGTATAACTCACTTCTAGCATATGGGGTTTTTTTTCTGGTGAAAGTCCTGGGTTTGCATGATGAAACATAGTAGAAATAGATAATTATAGTCACAACCATCTTAACTGTTTGTGGGCATAATGTTGCAATGCACATAAATACACAGCTAGATTACACTGAGGTCTAAAATTTATATTTTCTGACCGGAAAGAGCTCACACTCTCCCACTGCCCCACAAATAAGAATTAAAGAAACATAGCCACCTAAACAGCTTTCGCTTAATGAATGAGATGTGGTGCCATTTAGAAGTAAAATCAGTTTTTTTTCTGTCTATACAGAAGTCACATGCAGAATGGTGTGCGTAGGGCTGCATAAACAAAGTGATTTAAAGGGATCCTATAGGGCCAGGAAAACAAACCCATTTTCCCGGCACTATAGGACTGCCCTGAATCCACGTCCCTCGGCTTTGGGTCAGGCTCTGCCCACGTCAGCCGGTGGGGGAGATTTACTGCACATTATTCAATGCTTCTCCTACAGTGTCCCTTTAAATAAAAAAAAGAAAAATGTCAGGCGCCAAGAACTAGTGCTAAAAGTCAGTCAGTACATGGCAAATATAACGATCAGGCTAGGGGTTTCTAAGGATGCTATATATACTGACATCACCATTATTCATGAGTACATGTTTGCCAAATGCATTATGCCTGGATGTTACAACAACAAAAAAAAGAGCAAACAAAAAAATGCACTTTTGCAGGTATTGATTACATTGTTTCTGAACTCCCTTCAACAGCACTGGGCAGCTCTTTTACAAAAGATGCTAAGAAAAGTTGCCCACAAAAAATAAATGACTGAGCACGTGCAAGCTATTTCCACTGATTTCCATATGATGTCATAAACGCAAGGATAGTTTTCTTTTCAAGAAAATTGGAGGAAAGGGATTGGCTGAGAGGTCGTCCCGGTGTGCAGGTTAGAAGCAGAAAGTATATGTTGTTTTTTTTTTTTTATTATTATTTTATATTTAAAGGGCTGGCATTGCCTTCTCACCAAAAGAAATACAAATAAACAAAATAAGGATTAATTGACCTGCGATCCCACATTGAGGCCAAGTTCTCCCTACTGCCCTGCAGGGTGAGGGATGTTATGGAGGATGGACTGGGGAGAGGACTTGGGCAGCATGGAGAGTGGCAACGCCAGTGGTTGTCTGTCACCAGCCTGCTATGCGTGCTGATAATAGATGCCAAGTATGCACATAATTGACAGAATCCATACCCGAACTGTTATTGAAGGTTGGCTAAGGAGACTGCCAGAAATGGAGTTTCACCTTCAGAAGAAAAAGGCTTTAATTCTGTATGTGCAGTTTTTCAAACCGAGACACTGCAAAAACAGAATCCAAATACCCAGTGGCATGTATCCAGTAGTGTACTGCAGGGGGGGAGGGTGGATCTGCCCAGGATGCCACCAGGTGGGGGGGGGGAGGGGAGGGTGCCATGATCCTGGTCTGGAGGGGGATGTGTGAGTTGTGCCCCATGGCAGCTGAAGTGCCGGGCGGCCGGCACAGCTCACACATGCAGAGACCAGCAATTACTAGGTGAACTGGCCACACGGAAGGAAAGTTAGGGCGGAGCTAATAAAGGTAGGGATGTCGCCAAACCAGAGGCGGGGCTTAACAAAACCCTTACTCGCTGCTGTTACTGCTGCACATGGAGGTGAAGCAAAAAGGAATCCCTGCTTCTCCAACTAACAGGCTCCAAGGAAGGACTACAGTGAATCCACTCCTCCTCCAGCCCACACTGTCTGTTAGTAAGAGTGTGTATATATGTATATGTGTGTGTGTGTGTGTGTGTGTGTAACTGCCTGCCTGTAACTGTGTATGTGTGTAAGACTACCTGTGGCTACGTGTGTGTGTGTAAGACTGCCTGCCTGCCTGCCTGTAACTGTGTATGTGAGGCTGCCTGACTGTAACTGTTTGTGTGACTGCCTGCCTGCCTGTAACTGTGTGTGTGTGTGTGTGTGTGTGTGTGTGTGTGTGTGTGTGTGTGTGTGTAAGCCTGTCTGCCTGCCTGTAACTGTGTGTGTTAAACTTCTTACCTGTAACTGTGTGTGTGTGTGTGACTGTGTGTACTGTGTGCTGCCTGTAACTGTGTGTGTGACTGTCTGCCTGTGACCAGGGTTGGTGCAAGGATTTCTGCCGCCCTAGGCAAAGATCTATTTTGCCGCCCCCTCATTTCACTCACTCACTGACAGACACACACACACACACAGACAATTACTGACAGATATACACACTCACTGACAGACACACATACAGGCAGACACACACACACAGTCAAACACTTGCCTGGGGTCCAGTGTGGTGCAGCTCCTCACTCCTCCAGCACGTTGTTTAGTATGCCGGGACCAGAATGACGTCATATTCTGGCTCCCGGCATCACAGAAAGCGCGAAGGAGGAGTGAGAGGCTGCAAGAATAGCCTCCCTCGCTGCCTGGCTTCTCCGTCCCCCTCTCCTCTGGACGGTCACTGGCATTTGTTGGCAGAGCAGGCACCATCAATGTAAGCAGGTCCCTGCTCTTCCATACTGATTAAAGCACAGCTTCGGGGGCGCCTGAGGTGGCCAGATGGCCACCCACTAGCCCCCCTGATACAGGGCTCCTCTTGGCGCCCCCACCTTCGGGCGCCTTGAGGATTGGCCCAGCGCTGGATGCGGCTTAAGAGCCACTCACCCAGCACTGGGACCCCAGACAGGGGCAGCTAGCCCATCAGATAACATCCCGGTGGGCGCCCCCAACAGGCCGGCGCCCTAGGTAAATTCCTAGTTCGCCTAACGTTTGCACTGGATCTGCCTGTGACTGCAGGTGTGTGTGTGTGTGTGTGAGACTGTCTGCCTGTAACTGTGTGTGTGACTGTCTGGTTACGACTGTGTGTGACTACCTGTAACTGACTGTGTGTGCAACTCTCTGCCTATAACTGTGTGTGAGACTGCATGTGACTGTGTGATGTTGCCTGTAACCGTGTGTGTGACTGTCTGTCTGTAACTGTCTGCCTGTGACTGTGTGATGTTGCCAGTGACTGCAACATCCAGTGACTGCGTGATGCTGCCTGTAACTGTGTATGTGTCTGCCTGTGACTCTGTATGTGTGTGTGACTGCATATGTGACTGCCTGTAACTGTGTGCGTGACTGTCTGACTACGACTGTGTGTGACTACCTGTAACTGACTGTGTGTGTAACTGTCTGGTTACGACTGTGTGTGACTACCTGTAACTGACTGTGTGTGTAACTGTCTGGTTACGACTGTGTGTGACTACCTGTAATTGACTGTGTGTAACTGTCTGCCTATAAGTGTGTGTGTGACTGTCTGCATGTGACTGTATGATGTTGCCTTTAACCGTGTGTGTGACTGTCTGTATGTGACTCTGTGCGTGTGACTCCCTGTGACTGTGTGATGCTGCCTGTAACTGTGTGTGACTTTAACTGTGTGCGTGTGACTGTATGCCTCTAACTGTGTGTGAGACTGTCTGCGTGTGACTGTGTTTGTAGGGTGCAGGGATTTGGTATTGGGACAGGGGTCTTCTATAAGGGGGGCTGAGCAAGGGATTTGTGCAAGGGGTGTGCAGGGGTTTTGTAGAAGGGGGGCAGGACAGGGGTTTTGTAGGAGACGGGCAGGTCAGGGGATGTGTAGAAGGAACTGACGGGTTTTACAAAGTTTACAATATATATATATATTTTTTTTATTTTTTTTTGGAGGGGGGACAGGGGGTGCCAAACACAGGTTCCGCCCCAGGTGCCAAATGCTCTAGGTACGCCCCTGCAAGTACCATGACCAAAACATAATCCTAAAAAATGTAATTTTAATTCGACCACATACTGTCACTTGCAAGCATGGTCACCATATAATCCTTGGAAACACAAATAGCATTGAAAGTTTTGCAAATAAAACAAAGTTAAGTCACCAAAGAAAAAAATTTGTACTTTGCGTTATTTAGAAAACTTTGATAAGTGGGATCTCATAATATATAACATAACCTTTGTTGAAAACAACATTAAAAACATGAATTGAATGTGATTTTGTAGGTGTAAAATTAAAAGCAACTGTCTCTTAGGAACAATATATCTCCAAACTTAAAGAAAACGTAATTGTAGATTCAGCCTTTATAACTAAACAGATAACATTGCTATGGAAATTCTAATTGCCTCTTAAGTCCACAGGGAGGCTGAAGATATGTAAAAAGCAGGTAATAAAACCAGCTGCATTACAAGAAAAACCTTTCTTCACTTACTTCAGTTCCACAATCACAAGGATCTCAGAATAATCCACAAGGTAGATCATGGAAAGTGCACACTTTATAGCAGAAAAATGGTTAACAACATGTCTGAAAAATAAGTGCAGACCTTAAAAGTGACAGGCAATCCAAAAATCTTCAAACACGTGTCAATTAATGGGGATTCTATCTCTCTCAGGGGAGTCCAAGGTAAAAAAAATAAAAAAAAATGCAATGATACAAAAATACAAAAGAGGAAAAACCTGCATCTGCCAGAAGGGGGGGGACGACAAAAATATGAGAAAACGTCCAGTAACTCTAGACGCGTTTTGTGATATTGTATCACTAAAAACAAGTTGCTCGAAGCACCATTGCCAATTCAGTGATTGTCATCTATGTGAGGCATTTTGCACAGCAAAAAATAAAGACCTTTGCTGCTGGAGGTGTAACTTCACCAGTGGCAACATCATGGGGCATCATCAGCTAGGCCGAAACAAGAGTTCTGGGTTTGGGTAATGTCAGTTCTGTGCAAATATTGATACACCAGCACTCATTCTTTGGCATACAGTGCTCAACTGATGCTCTCAGTCAATGAATGAGCATCAGGATTGATAACCAGCTTCTGTAGCTCTGCAGGAGCCGAACGGCAAAAACCTGCCTAGAAAGGAGACTCAGAGCTGTCAGGACCAGTTAAGGCAATCCATTATAAAACGATTTTCCCCATTACTGGAGAACAGCACCAGGGTACTTTTACCATCATCACTACAGTAGACTGCATTGGTAACAATGGTTGGAGTAACCCTTTCACCAAGTATTTGATTCCATTGCATTCTTAAGTGAAACTTTTGATTGCTTTTCAACTGGCTGTAAGAGTAGTCAAGAAGAGACAGATCCATTAACAGTATTTCAAAGCATTTGGAGTGCAAACAATTTGCCATATGGACTTTGTATATTATAATCATAAATACGTGCACAAGCAATTTGAGAAAGACGTAATCTTACTAACCTTCTTAATCTAGGTCAGGCATAGGCAACCTTCGGCACTCCAGATGTTTTGGACTACACCTCCCATGAAGCTTTGTCAGCATTATGGGTGTAAGAGCATTATGGGGGATGTAGTCCACAACATCTGGAGTGCCGAAGGATGCCTATCCATGATCTAGGTAGTAGTCTAATGGTCGACACCTCTATCGAACACCTGTGTACAGTACAGTGTACCATTCAGTTTCTGTCTACAAATAAAGAAAAGGAGTGGTAATTTATTTTACTGACAAACAATCAATTTTCAAGTACTAGAACTAGATTATAAATTAGTAAAATGAAAAAGAGGAAGAAGCAGTTGGTAAAAGGAAGTCATGAATTGCTAATGCTGTCACTTATTTTAATGATTAATTTTTTACTCACCAGGACAGTCATTTATGTGTTGTTGTTAGTAATTAAAGTTTCTGTAAAAAAAAAAATATAGCATATCTCTTTGGAAGCAAATATTTATTTGCATTGGTAGATTAGATCATTTTTGTTTGCATACTTCATCTTAAAAGTCAGTTCTTTAACAAACAAGCCACAGAATAAGAGAGCTAGGGTGTTCAACTACAGACCAGAGGCTGTTATTAGATTACAACTGCCCTAGCTATCAGACAACCCAAAGAGATTAGATATTTTTTTTAATAACTTCTATATTTTTCCAATTTAAATCTCTACCAGCAGTTGACATTGTCTTTAAGTTGCAAAAAACACTTGAACGTAGAGAGGCCGTTAGGAATTTTTTTTTTGGTTTATTTTTAAAGAGAGACATTAAAAATTTACTCTTATGGGCTTGTTCTCTTTCTGTAACAACCCACGGTGTTCAAAATATATCAATACGATCCTAAAGAAGCGGAATCAAAGCAAAGGAGATAACACAGTTCTCAAGAAGACAAAACAAAGTACCTGACTTGGTAGTCAATGAGTCCTCTGCATTGTTACAATTAATTGAGGCTTATTTTTTCTCACAAGAATTAAATAAGATGAGGGTACTACTGTACCCTCCTTGTGACCCGTTGTATAGCCTAGCATTAGAATGGGTAGAGTTTATAGAAAATATTTGAAAGGTAGAGAATCATATACCAAAATACAGTTACTATTTTAAACCGAGGCAACGCAGAGACAGGATAACAAAAGTGAAAATAGCCAAATAATTGGCAAATTATTATTTAGCATCATGTACGCAATGACAGCGTGGAGGAAGTGATAAGAATTCACTTTCTCTACTTGTACAAACATACCATTCCTTTTAATTAGGATGTTCAATTAAAGTCAATTACTTTTTATCAGAGGACTACAAAGGGACATTTAAAAAAAAAAACTGTCTACTGTCATTAAAATAGTCATGAGTTAAAATTGTCATAGCACGCAGGTGGAGACAATTAGAACCCCCTACCTGGAGTGAGATTAAAAAACAAATAAACCACCAATTGGTAATGGAGTGTAGTCTCACCCAGTTAAATAAAAACCAAAGAAAAAAGTTACCTGCGTTCTTTCCACATCCCTATGTATTTTTAAACAAATTGAGGTTTTTAGTTACCTACAATGGCCATGAGAGGGTATGCCCACCTGCCACGTCAAGGCAGACCTCATAGGTGGGTCCTAACTCTAACCATTCACCTTGCTTCCTTGAGCTTCTAGCGAAGATATCTCTTTTTTTTTTTTCTTTGGTTTTTACTATATGTATTTTAGCTGATGTGTACTATGGTCGTTGCTGCCGTCCAGGAGTAATGGGAGTTTGAGCGCAGGACTTGTTTCTTTGTATTTTTATTCACCCATTTAAATAGCTTCAGTACCATAAGAGACAGGGAAAAAAATAGTAAGAGGATAGAGGATATTAAAACATGGTCGGAATGATCCTGACACGTAAAGGTTGATTCACCAATAATGGTGTAATCTATAAAGAATGTATTCCTCTCCACTCTCTGTCACTGCTCTTGTTTTGTTTTTTTCTGTAGGATGCTAGTTGTTGAGTGTTATACTTGCTTTATCAACTTCTCTCAGCCTCTCTTTGTAGAATTAATAGATAATGGATGATACTTAGCAAGAGTGAGGCAGGTATGTTACATGTATATATATTTTAAATGTCTGTTATTTGATAAGAATTTTTTTTTATAAAGAAGTAATAAAAAAAAAATATATAGTCGTAAGTTTATTGGATAGGGTTGCCCTTCGCAATGTGTTCATGCATGGACTGGGATTTTAAGAGATTATCTGAGACCGTGTACACAATCATGGATGGTAAAAATTATAATAATAATATATTTATATATATCTATATATATATATATATATATATATATATATATATATATATATAGATATATATATATATATATATATATATATGTATATATAGATATATATATATCTATATATATCTATATATATATATTTCCGTCAAGTATATTATACATGCTTTATTTGTTCGGGACAACTAAAAGCTTTAATAATACATAACAAAGCACAATAAAATAGAATGGCGGCATGAATGCGCTGCGCAATTGGGGCTTATTTCCTGAAAGGAAAGAACTAATGTCTTCAGACTCCCCAAGGAAGGTTACTTCGGAGTGGACGAGAGCCCAGAAGATATTGACTATCTTGGAGCATACCCCACACGTTATTGCCAGCTACAGCTCTGGCTTCTGTTGGCTGAGAAAAACGGACTTTAAAGTGGTAAATGAGTGATAACAGGGTTAGTATAGTGTGCTTGAGGTATACATGTGAGTTCCCCCTATACCGACTTCATGTCTGACTGTAATTAAGTTGCATAGCCTCAAAATAGGTCTGGTCTTCTAAGATGTTCATGCGGACCCATTGTGCTTGGCAGTTTGGGCCCACATTTGTTATTGCGAATGGTTAATTCATGGTTGCAGACAAGGTCCATAATGTTGTTGAATAATGCCCCATTTGGGCTTATTCTTATTTCTATTCCTAACTCCCTCCCCCCCGCGGAGATTGTAGCCATCAGCTGTTTTAGTTGGGGCAACCTCCGCATGACAGATCTCTCCGTAATGCTGGAAAGCTTGTTGCACTGTAAATATTTAGTTTTGTTTCACTTAATTTTATTTATTTGTTTCATTCATTTTTTTTTTTTTTTTTTTATTGCTCCATAATAGATGCTCATTAATACTTATTACCACTGGTCAGGGAAACAGTGTTTTTTTTCTCCTCAAGATAGGAGGGAGAGGGGCACCCAGGCGCTAGGCCTCCTACCCAGAGACGGCGAAGCGATGGACGGGGACGCACCTTAACGGAAGCTCAATGACCCCCTTCCCATCGCAGAGTCCTCACTCTACAATCTCCGGACTATAACAACCCACAGCACACCCCAAATCCTAGTTCTACCCTCCAAAAATGAAACCACACGGAAAAACAAAAAAGAGACTCATCGACGACCACCAGCGACCCAAACAGGCCCACCATGAACCACAAGAAACCCAGATATACATGTAACCTGACGACCCCAAGACCGGACAAAAGCAAGATCCAACAAAAAAGAGGGGAAAAAATGAAAAATAGGGGTAGACAACACGGAGAAAGTAATAAAAAAGACAAGAACACTTAAAGGGACCAAAAAGAAAAACCAAAGACACACAATATACACCAGACAATCTACCATAAGAGGTGGACATCACATTTAAAAAATCCAGAAGAGAAGGAAGGGTAGTCACCCCCCGAGACACCCGGCACAACTTGATAAGACCGGGGCACTTCCCCGAAAAAGGTAGTTCCACCAACTACCTCCCCCCCCCCTCCGCTACCCTCCCCCAATCCCCCCCTTCCTCACCCTCCTACCCCTCCCCCCATACGCCGGCCCGGCCCAGTACTAGGCCCAGGACCCGCGGATCCCAAGGGAGCCACCCAAGGGACAACAGGACTCGAAGGGGCGCACGGCGGGCGGTGCTTAGACTCGCGGCACTCGCGAAAAGATAGTAACTACAAAAGGTTCACATTATGACGACGCTAAAAATCACCTCCCTTAATGTTAATGGGTTAAACACATCGACCAAACGACGCTTGTTACTGAGGGAACTGAAACGACAAAAAACTGACATAGCTTTCGTGCAAGAAACACACCTCCTGCGCTCAGCCCGGATTCAACTAACGGACCATATATACACCAGGGCTTACTCCTCTAGGGCCCTAGTTAAGAAAAACGGGGTAGAAATACTCCTACATAAAAAATGCCCCTTTGTCGTGCAGTCGACAAGCGCGGACACATCAGGCAGGTATATCATCATCACAGGGACAATACATGCCACCACATACCACATTATCAATGTCTACGCACCTAACCAACCAGACCCGGGCTTTTGGGAGCACCTACATACACTAATTCAAACTCTATCGCACGGAATCCTAATTCTGGGGGGCGACATGAACGCTACTCACTGCCCTACGTTGGACCGTAGCACCCCGACTGGCGGACAAAGGGCGCAGAGCACGAGGGGCCAAGACAAACTCCTGACCCAATTCATACAGAAGACACAATTATTTGACTCCTGGAGGTTGCGGAATCCGGGTGTAAAAGATTACACGTTCTTCTCGGCTGCACACTCCACATACTCTCGCATCGACATGTTCCTGGTGAACCAAACCGGGATCCCATGGGTACAGGCTGCACGCATCAACCTCATTACATGGTCGGACCATGCCGACATAGAACTCACTATCAGAATCACAGGACCCAAACCACCTTGGAAATGGCGACTCAACGGCACACTCATACAAGACCCAGAGACAGAGAAACTCATCTGAGACGAAATCCTGACATACTTTGACAATAACGACCACCCGGACCTAACCCAATCCACGATATGGGCTGCACATAAGGCGGTACTGAGAGGTACACTCATTAAACTCGCCACCCGACGGAAGAAGCAGAGAGCCGAAACCCTCTTCGAGCTCCAAAAGGCGCT
Organism: Pelobates fuscus; assembly: GCF_036172605.1. NCBI lineage: Eukaryota > Metazoa > Chordata > Amphibia > Anura > Pelobatidae > Pelobates > Pelobates fuscus. The sequence continues at coordinate 52,994,879 of NC_086318.1, read as the reverse complement.
GAGGAGGGCAGAAGCCAAACACAAACACAACCCTACAACTCAGGGACTCCAAGACCTTCGGGACCTCCGACACAAAATTAGCTCTATAGCAGTAGAGGACCTGGGGAGAGATCTAGTCCGTAAAAAACGCCTCTACTACGAACGCTCCAATAAGATGGACACCTTATTGGCTAGGGCACTGAACCCCAAACCCCACTACCAAACTATTTCGGCTATTAAAGACAAAAAGGGCCAAATAACCCAACACCCAACGGAGATCAATCAGATCTTCACGGAATTCCTCGCACACATCTATAACCATTCCCCAAAACTCAGCAGTGACAATAGGGAACACACACAGGAAGTAGCTGACTATGTAGCGAAGACTAACATGCCGAGAATAACACCAGAGGCCCTACACACCTTGGGGGAGCCTATTGGAGAAGAGGAAATTAACAAGGCGATCACGGCCCTTAAGGGCAATAAAGCCCCGGGACCGGACGGCTTCGACGGCACTTACTACAAAGTATTTAGGAACGTATTGACGCCCAGACTGGCGAAAATGTACGCCGAATGGATGGAGGGCAGGCACCCTAACCCAGAAATGCTCACTGCCGACATAGCACTCATACCTAAACCAGGGAGAGACCCAACGGAAGCCGCTAACTATAGACCCATCTCCCTGATTAACTTTGACGTAAAGATCTTCGCGAAAATATTAGCTACACGACTAAACCAACTCCTGGGTACGCTGGTCCACCCGGACCATATCGGTTTTGTACCAACATGGCAACTGTACGAAAACACCAGGAGGGGGGCGGACATCATATGGTGGGCGGTGAGGACTCGGACGCCTTCTCTGATCCTTTCCCTGGATGCGGAGAAGGCGTTCGACAGAGTGCAATGGCACTACCTCTTCGCATTACTTGAACGACTGCACATGCCGGACACTTTTGTAAAAGGCATCAGGGCCCTATATACCCAACCGCGGGCACAGACCAACGTACCGGGAACGTTCCCGACCCCATTCACACCAACCAACGGCACTAGACAGGGCTGCCCCCTCTCCCCCCTGCTGTTCGTCCTCTCGTTGGAGCCTCTCCTATAGAGGATAAGGGAAGACAAGAACATCTCAGGTATACAAGCAGGAGGCAAAGAATTCAAAGTCTCCGCATATGCGGACGACGTCCTGGTCACACTTACCAACCCAACTCAGTCTCTGCCCCAACTGATGACCCTACTAGAGGAATATGGTTGAGTCTCAGGCTACAAAATCAACTTAGTAGCCATGCCAATAGAAATGGACAGGGAAGGGATAGACAACATTAAACACACCTACCCCCTCAAACTTACACGATCAGATATTAAGTACCTAGGCATCAAACTCACTGCTGATCCGGAGAAGCTATACAGCGCCAATTACACGCCCACCATCCAAGCGCTTTGTCGGGACCTAGAAAAATGGCATGAGAAGCCCATATCGTGGATTGGTAGACTGCACGCAGTCAAAATGACTCTGCTCCCACGCATACTGTTCCTGTTTCAGGCCCTTCCAATTAAAGTCACTAAGCAAGACCTACAGACACACATAGACAATTTTATCTGGGCGCAGAAAAGACACAGGATAGCTCGACAGACATTGTACCGACCTAAAGCGAGGGGTGGGTTGGGACTCCCGAACCTGCATCAATATTACCTGGCAGACCAACTGGCCCAGATAATAGCATGGCATACACCGGAAGGCGCACATAGGTGGGTGGATCTAGAGACAAAACTAATGAGCACTGACCTCCCACAATTCTGGATATGGGTGCCCAAACAAGACCGCCCATCCTTGCATACAACTTGTCCAGCGATCCTTAACTCCATAAGGATCTGGGACTTGACAGGTACCAAGTACGCCCTGAAACACACACCCTCACCGCTGACTCCGTACCTACGGAACAAAGCGTTTGAGCCCGGGCTGAGCGCACAAGACTTTAGGGGGATAGAAAGCACAGGAATGCAAAGATACAAGCATATGTATGACGGGGATTCCTTCAAAACCTTCGAAACCCTAAAAACCACAGCACCCCTAACAACCAAGGACGTCTTCCGATACGTACAGTTGCGAGACTTTGCCAAACACCCAAATATAAAGAAAGCAGCCCAAACCCCTATGACATTCTATGAACGGATGCGTAACGCCGAAATAATCCAAAAAGGGATGATCACGACTATTTACGCACAGCTCAGCGCCCCAGAAAAGGGAGCTGTTGACCCAAAATACATACACCAGTGGGAGGCAGACCTAGGGGGAGCACTAGAGGGGGAAGACTGGGTAGACATATGGGAAGCGACGGCAAAAACATCGATTTGTGTGCTACATCAGGAGCAATCCTACAAGATGCTCATGAGGTGGTACACCACACCTGTTCAGCTCCATAAAATGGGGAAAACAACGACAGACACATGTTGGAAGGGATGCGGCGGCAGGGGCACCTTTGTCCACATGTGGTGGGAATGCCCTGAGGTAGCCAAATTCTGGAAGAGAATCCAATCACTACTTCAGGAGGTCCTCACACGACACATAGACCTAGATCCCTGGGCGATCCTTCTTTCCCGGCCAACCGACGGCCTGTCCAAAAAAGAACAACAACTTCTGAATAAACTCACACTGGCAGCTAGAAGAGCAATAGCACAGTCGTGGCTAAAGCCCACGGTCCCCACCGACAACGACGTGATAGTTAAAATTAAAGACACATACTTAATGGACAAACTTACAGCCCAAATAAGAAATGCAGAAAAATCATTCAAAAAAACCTGGCAACCCTGGGAAACCTATACCAATGAATAACTCCAGATAATCAGAGAAGGACGAGCTGCGGCTCGGCGTACCTATACCCGCCGGGCGCCCCGACGAGCACAGCAACCCTCCCCCCCTAATCCGCCACCCCCCTCAACCCGCAACCCCATCCCCTACCCTTCCCCACTTCCTATATGACCGATCAATCAGTACACCAGCTTTGTTAACATACCAGAATATCAAAACAACCTCGACTGGGTCGACACAGACGCAACGACTTAAGCGGTGTGAGCTTACTCTGAATCGACAACCAGAACTGCACTAAGCGCCACACTGACAAACGCAGGGACGCTTCACCCACCGAACAAAACTCAGACCCGCACAACATTAACTGGTCCATATGTCATGAAACCAAATACTGAAATGCCATGACCTCACCGATGTTCATGTTTTTGTTTATGTTTAATACTTGGGCTAACAACACCCGGATAATTGAAAATCAGCACCGAACGGCACACTATTAAGAATATGTATGTAACACCACCATTTATATTCTGTTTAATGCACTGTTTAATATTTCGATAAGAGGCCCCTGCGTGGGCCTACCAATGTTTTTCCTGCCGTAATGGATGCTGAAACAAAAATAAAGAATTAAAAAAAAAAGATAGGAGGGAGAGGGGTGGTGTCACGGTTCTTACCGCGACATCCAGTCTGCCAGACGAGGTCACCCCAGGAGTGCCCAGCAGGGGATTTGAACCCTGGGCTCGTGAATCCAGCTATTCATGTATTGCTTTAATAAGTGTCCTCGCCTTGTTTCCTGCACTGGGAGCTGAACTTACCCGTGGCTGCTCTAGCACACCTGTATCCCATATTAATTGGCTGAATATAAAAGCCTGCCTCACCCTGGGAAGGGTGTCAGTTCATTGACTCTGGTTCCCTTGTTTGGTTCCTGTCTCTCCGTATCTGCGTTCCAGTTTTCCTGTCTGATTCCGGCTTCTGACCTTGGCTTTCCTCCTGGACTACTCTGATCTCTGGCTTCCCTGATTTTGGCTTTCCTTGACTACGCTTCTGCTAATCCCTGCTGTACTGAGACTTGGAGCACTTTTCCTGGAAAGCCCCCGTGCACAGACTCACAGGCCAGGTGGCGTCTTACCTGGTCACCCTGGTCTGTGTCTACTTTGCAAGGGTGAGCGTTAGTGATGTCCCGAACTATTCGCCGAACTGTTCGCGAACTGTCCGCTGGCGAACAATAGCGTGTTCGCGTTGGGCGAACATATGCGATTTCCGGTCTGCCCCCTATTCGTCATCATTGAGTAAACTTTGACCCGGAACCGCAAGGGTTCAGGATATTGTTCCATTCTGACTGGGTGTTTCAATGTGAAAAAGAATATGGATGAAGAGGGGAGAATGCTAGTTCTGGTGGGACATTTAAATAATGTACAAGTTACAATAGCTAATATCTATGCCCCTAATTCAAACCAATATGATTTTCTACAAAAGGCTCTGAGGAAGATAGATAAATTGAAACAGGGGAAAATGCTCATCTGTGGCGACTTTAATTGTATTCTGGACCCTGATTGCGCAGCGCGGCTTTGGGTATAAAAATGTCTGGTCTTTTGCAGACCAATGGACTGCATGACACTTGGCGCTCACTCTACCCCACTACTTGGAACTACACTTTTTACTCGAAGGTCCACAACCAGTACATGCACATTGATATGTGCCTCATAGACACCGACTCCTTAGATACACTAGACGATGTTAATATTTCCCCCATAAATTGGTCTGCTCATTCCCCTATCACAATTACGTTTACTACACTTCACCTGATAAGAGGTCGAGGTTCCTGGTGTCTAAATGAGTCATTACTGGCTTTTGACCATCAGATATTAGAAATTAGAACAGCCGTAGCGAACTTCTTTGGAGGACATTCCTTATCAGACTACAAATGTCCCCACTACCTGGCTTGTCCATAAGGCAGTAATTGTGGGACATCTGATAAAACAAGGCTCCCACCTAAAGCATAAAACGACAGACAAAAGGAACAAACTGTTGGCCGAATTAAAAAAAGCAGAGGACCAACACAAATTACAACCAACATTCACAAGTAGAGATCCAGAAGCTTAGAACAGAAGTCAACAAGTGGAAAGGGTATTAAGGAAACTAAAATGTGATATAGACAGGGGAATAGAGCAGGCAGGCTCCTGGCCTCAAGCCAACGAGATTAGAAATATCTGATTATCTAGACGGGGTGGAGTTGTCTCAGCTGTCCTATGAGCAGGCAGAGGAGCTTGATAGGCCCTTTATGATTGATGAGATGTCCCAGGTTCTGAAAGTTACTCATAAACATAAAGCGCCAGGACCAGACAGGTTTCCCACCTACTATTATACCAAATTTGAAGATCTTTTAATCCCTCACTTGGCTGACCTTTTTAACCACATTCTGGAGTTGGGACACCTACCTCCAGAAATGTTGGAGGCGACTATAGTTACACTCCCCAAGCCGGAAACCCCCCCCCCCCACAATATATGCAAATTACTGCCAGATCTCGTTGTTAAATGCTGACACAAAATTGTTTGCTAAAGCAATGGCCAATAGAAAAGGACCCCTTTCTATCCTTGTATCTCCTGAACAGGCAGGTTTTGTCCTGTGCACAGAATCTCTAATTACTAATTACGACAAGCTGCCTCGCTTTAGACGCAGAGAAGGCTTTTGACTGCCTCCACTGGGGCTACATGATTACGGTCCTACAAATAATATTACTTCACATCCAAATGTTTACACGGGTCATTGTCCATGTACTCCACGCTATCAGCTAGGGTGCTGAATGCAGGCTTCATATCCCGCGGTTTTTACCTTACTAATGGCACGAGGCAGGGATGCCCCCTGCCGCCCTTAATCTTTATTTTGGCACTAGAACCCGTAGTTTATTCTATCAAACATATATATAGAGGGAGTCCCTACACCTATAGACAACCAAAAATTAGCCTTATTTGCAGAGGACATCCTTCTATTTCTCACTCGTCTGCAATTTTCCCTCAAGCCCGTAATATTGCTTTTTGAAGCATACGGCAAAGTGTCTTTTTATGAAAATAACATAGCTAAGACTCAGGTGCTTCCTGTGCATCTTCTCCATCCCCAACTGAATGAATTGCAGATGCTAAACTAAGCTAAGCATATATGGAAACGCAAACCTCAGAGGGTTTCCTTGATGAGTACCTGCATTGCTGTGAAGGAGGGTGGTGTGGTGTGGTGTTCCGAATGTTGCAAAGTATTATGTGGCCTCTATCCTGGCCCAGTACGCATTAGAACAAGCAGTTAGTGCCCCACATTCAATAACAGATTTACTTTGGGTCCCAACACAACAGTATCCACGTAATGTTAAATTGTTGTCCACAACAAGACTGTCATTATTATTATGGCGCAAATGGTTTCCAAAAATGGTATCGCAACCAACAGGCATATACGCCACTTTACAGAGTTTGCAAGATTGCACATGTGATCTTTCTTTAGGGAATTGGAGTAAGAGGGGCATCAAAAGAGTAATACAAATACTGGGGAAAGGAGGGATTCACCAATTTTCAGACCTGCAGTCTACCTGTGCATTTCCAAGAACTGTTTACATACCTCCGCTTAAAACACATCTTAGAGAAAGAAAAAACTAGTAGGAGTGGAGTTATATGAGCTTCAGGATATTGATAAATTATGTCTAGGAGTTGTAGTTTCAACGAGGCCCTTGTCTTTATGTTATAAAAAGTTATTGACAGTTAGCCGACCTCTTAAATTTGGTTACATAGAAAAATGGGAAAATAAAAAATGGACTGTAAGTTAGAACCAAGCAGATGGTATGTGGCAATGGGGATGGTGAAAAGGGCCACCCATTGTTTAGACCATATCAAGGCGGCCTATAATGAGGTGCTATCTTACGGCTCAACGCCTAGCCCATATTTACCCAGTAGCTCACTCCACTTCCTGGCGATGTGGCAGAAACATAGGCACTTTAATTTATATATTTTGGCAATGCCCAGTTTTAACAATTTTCTGGCAGCAGGTACAGGCACTTATTGTATGTGCTAGACTCTGTCTCTTCCTCTTTGCCCAGAGATTTATTTGCTACATATGATTCCCAATACTTTCCAGAAATACGCTGCCACAATACCTGTGCACGTTTCACTGGCAGCAAAGACATGCATAGCGAGTTTTGGGAAATTCACGAATAGACCCGATGTTATGATAGTTATAGATAAAATAAACCAAACTATACAAGGAAATGGCACATAAGATCATGGGTATGATGGCTAAATTTACCCGAGCATGGGGTCAGTGGCAAGGTTAATGTAATAGAGAAGGGAAAATTGAAGAGATTTAGGCCCACATACCTCTCTGGGTCTCCCCCTTTCCTGTCTTACCTCTTGTTGTACTAGAGCACTTTAGGATTAGGAGGCTTTGGATAAACTCTGTATAAGTCAAATATCCAATATCCTCTTTCCTTTCTATAAGGCACAGGTGGGGGTGCCTTCTGCAAATTTGTGAGTCACCTCAATTTTAGTATTATTTAAACATCTCACGAAAATGATGTTTCTTTAGGTTTTATATGTTTTTTTTTTCTTGTTTGTTTATTTGTTTTTTTATTTTGTGTAATATATACCAAAAGCATCTACAATAATTGTATATGCATTAACATTGCATGTAAGGTACTAATAAATATGGTCTTATCGTGACCTTTATAGAAATTCTCTGATGTAATATTGTTATTTTCTTATATAACGTAAAGCAAAGCTAAGTTTCAGTGCCAGTCTATGATGTAATGTATTTGTCAAGTCTGCAATAAAATAAAATTAATAATTTTGATCGTACAAATGTATACTGTCAGTCTGATTCTAACCCAAGCATGCAGAAATATTTTATTAATTGTTAACAAAGTGATTACAATCTCAAATTAATTGCAAATTCAAGCAAACAGTTAAACTATTGAAGTGCATTTTCTTTTAAAAAATAAGTTTTTCTATGGTGACTGCGTAATGCCAGTTAGAACGTGTCCTCGTCACATGTGTATAACTGTTATGCAAATAATTCAGAGAAACGGGTTGAATGATTTCACTTTTGTTCTCCTAACAGATTGTTATTTTGATTGAATGCCTTAGATAAACACCCTTTTGACAAGAGCTGGGTTAAATCCTACTTAGAGGAATGGATTTTGTGATTTTTAGGTCAGACCACATATACGCTTTATAGAAACAGACTTTGTTCCTTCTTTGCTTTCTACTGTGATAAAAAAAAATAATGAACATCTACTGCTTAGGTTCTGCGGTACTAAAGAAAAGAAAATGAGCATTTAATTTGATTTGTACATGAACATAAAATACAGATTATAGATAGACTCATTCCACTGATTCTACTAAAAATTCAGAATTGAGTTTCTAACTAGTCCACCAGATTAATTATTTTGAATTACTTTTTTGCCACATTGCAGTTTGCCAAGAACGTGGAGTAACTGGCTATGGTGCCCCAGCTGTGACTAGTGAAATAAGGTTTGTGGTTAGGTAAGACTAAGATAGAGCTATTTAAACAAATCTCAGAAAGCAATGTGTGGCTCCAAACTAACGCCTATGCGTCAATGCACATTGCTCCTGTGGGTTGCATAATGATGTGAACATGCTTCTCATCAGGAATAAAGGAAACAATTACAGGAAAATTTGTGGAAAAGAATCGTGTTCGAATCCAGTAACAATTGGAAGGAAGAAGATGTCTAATCGTAACTGAATTGATATTCTGTGGCAGTAATAAACGTGATCAATAAATATACATGTTATCAGTCTGAGCAACTGGGGACAAATCTTTTAAAATATTCCAATCCAATGGAATATGCAAAATGGATTGGTAAGTATCTCTAAGGCAGGTATGTATCTGCTATTAGAGGGAAAAGCAGTCTGTCTGCTATCAGTCTTTAATGGCCTGAATTTCAAGTGGTATAAGCTATGCATATATTTTGCAGAACACTGATTGGCCCTTTTTCATGTTTTTTGGTTTCATCGCAGGTTTTGGTTTCTGAATTGACATTTGCCCAAGCCAAACCGTCATCCGAGTGAATGTCGGAAATCCAACCACAAATTTCTATCTTTGGGAAAAAAAAATGACTCGACAGAGGAATTGTTTGTTTCCGCATTGCATTGCTTTCCAAAATCATCCAACTTGTGCTTACTGAGTGCCAATCTGGGTAGGCACACACCGTGATAGACTCATCCTCTTCTTCAGCTCTCAAATGTTCAGTAAGTGGCTCGGGAGAACACTGTGTACTGCACTATTTACAAAAACGGGAACTGTGAGCTAACATTAAACTACTAGTAAATGCATTATAACTGTTGTCAGCTTACTTATAAATGTTGTACCACTCCGATAATTAGGAAATTTCACTTCCAAGTTATCCATCCAAACCTGTTCAACGGTGGTCACCACTGATAGCCTGCAAGGCTGTGGGATGGAAATGGTGCCTGAAGATGTTTTGCACCATAACTACCACACAGTGTAGAAGGCATGCTGTTAGAGGGTCCATTTCAACACAGCTCTGGTGAACAGGCTTCATATCAGAACTTTTTGGTAACAACAGCGGTTTTCACAGATGTATTGTGTAACCCTCATCCCTCCCAAGTTACTTTATTTGGGAGGTACAATCCTTATGTTGGGCCCAAATTCCTCCTTATCCCAATGCCCCTCTTTGGTAAGAGCTTATTGTTGGTGTGTCTGAGTGTATAACAAACTACCACAGAAATAATATTACCAGTAATGTGTCTTTCAACTGCAATAAATGTGTTTAGAAATCAGTCTGTGTAAATAAAATACATTATCAGTCAGTCATCTAAAATTTCGCAAAACAGCCACAGCCCACTCACACCACTAAATTAAAGTTCCCCTCTCTATTTACATTACAATAACAACATGTTTGTGAAATAATACTAATGAAAATTCATGATTGGGATTTTGATTTTTATACCCGTTGTAGATAACTACAATTTAGTCTAGCGAACACATTTCTATTTAATTTATTTATGTATGTCTTTATCTATCTGTTTGTCGTTTTTTAGTAAGGGTGTGCAGTAAATGAATCCATAATTAAGCATGCTTATCTCATTCTCCATTATGGTGCAATTTACTCATTTGATGGTGACCTTTTAAAAGAGTGCAGACCTTCACAGGGGTATTTAGCTAAACGGAAAACAGGAAAACAGTCTTCCCCCCTGGCTATTAGTCCCACCCTGGTCCTTTCATTAATAAACCACCAGACAACCATTAAAGTAGTAATTTTACAGATCTTAATTACAGCCTAGGAATATCACAGGAATTGAAAGGCAAATCTTATGTAGACATTCTAAACAAACAACAACAGATTTAGCTTTGACAAGTGTAAGGGCAGATAGCACAAACACAATCAGTTTTTTTTATACTCCTTAAAAAACAAAATAGATAGCAACATGTGCGACATATCATTTATTCACGTTACTAACGTTATTTTATATGAATTCCCCTAATTTTATCGCGTGCATTAGGTGTACAGTAAATAGAGGTATATATACTAAACACCAAATTGTAGTAAAAAAAAAAAAATACAAAATTCAGGATTAAATAGCAAAACGTTCACTATATATTTTTTTCTATTTTCAATTTAATACAATTTAATCGTTTGTAAATAAGCTCAGTAATCATGTAAAAGGTATATTCCGATTCCAAGTGCAGAAAAAGAGATTCTACAGATCTCCGTGTCACATTTACAAATGAAGACTGATCTGAGATCTTATATCTGATTCATAAAACACATCTTTCAGATATTTAATGCCATACTGATCTCAGGCATAGGTCAAGTGTGCTCTATACAGCTCGGTGGGTTCTGGAGGTTGAGGAAAAGTGACAGTATGAGAACCTGGTGGCGGTTCAGGTAGGGAGCGCTACACACAGACAGAGTTCTACCTGAAGTTCCTCTCCTCCACCGAGACAGCTAAGTACCTGGATGTCCCAAAATAGTGTCGCTCTGGTATGTTCTACTTGCATGATTTGTTGCTAGCTATGGCTGTGTGTGAATCCCTACCCCTCTTACCACCTAAGTTCTGTTCACCCTTATGACTGTTCACCCTTATGACAAGAATCAGGGTTATTTACTAAACTGTGAGTTTTCAAGGAAGTCACCAGAAAAAATAGCAGTTCTATGATAAATTTGTGAAGATTCTTGGTTTAATGAAAACCCCTAAATGTGTGTAAATAATTATATAGCCCTTACACATGATTAAGTGCCGCTTAGTAAGCTTTGGCGAGATACTCTGTAAACTTTTGTTCATCTTTCAGTTTATCCTATTATATACTTTGTTGCAAATCGATTATGTCTGTATTTTTCTTTGTAATGCATCACCAGACAGTTATATAGGCTGAAAAAAATATGCATCCATCAAGTTCAGCCTTTCTCACATCTGTTTCTGCTGTTGATCCAAAATAAAGCAAAATACTGAGTTCAAAGTGCTTTGCAATTTTGCAACAAACTAGGAAAAATCACTTCTTGACCCCCGAATGGCAGTCAGATCTCTCATTGGTTCAATAAGCTGTTACCCTACATATTAAGAATTATGTCCCTGAACAATATATTTTTGCAAGTATTCATCCAGTTCTGTTTAAACATCTGTACAGACTCTGATAAAACTACCTATTGAGGCAAAGTATTCCACATCCTTATTGTTCTGTTAAAAAAAAACTTTCCTTTGACTTAGACTAAATCTCCTTTCTTCCTGTCTAAGTGCATGGCCTTGTGTCCTTTGTATAGGCCTGTTTGTGAATAGCTTTCCAGACAATGGTTTGTATTGGCTCCGAACATATTTGTATAATGCTATCATATCTCCTCTGAGACACTAAACAGATTTAAAATGGTTAACCTTTCTTAAAAAACTAAATATTTTATTCCTTTTTTTAATTTTGTAGCCTGCCTCTGCACTTTTTCTAGTGCCATATTATCCTTCTTCAGAAGAGTTGCCCAAAATTGCACCACCCGTGTATTGATTTATAAAGTTGCAAAATTATATTTTCATCATGAGAATGAATGCCCCTTCTTATACATGACAATAACTTACTGGCCTTAGCAACTGCTGACATTGCACATTGTTCCCTAGTTTGTTGACTATAATAATTTCCAAATACTTCTCGTGTGCTGTTTTCCCTACTTCAGTACCATTATCGTGTAAGTTGCTTGAGCATTATTTTATCCCGAGGTGCATAACTTTGCATTTATCTACATTAAACTTTTGGTCCCTTTGTTACTTGATTCCCATTTGTTATAACAAGCAGACATCATTAGTCAGACCCAGGCCCGGATTGGCCATCGGACAAACTGGGCAAATGCCCAGTGGGTTGCAAAAGTCACGGCCTGAAGCCAAGATGGTCTCCCCTCTGTTGCTGGTCTGCCTGATCGGCGGCCTGGAAGGCAGTTCCATTGCCAGTGGGGAGATCACAGATCTCTCTCACTAACCTGCCCACTGTAATGAAGAAGAGGCTTATTCAGCATGCAGTCTGCATTGCTAGCGAGTACAGACCACGTGAATTTTCCCAACCAGTCAGAGCGTATTGTTACCACAGCAACATTGATGCTTTTCACAGCGCTGGCCTTATACAAGGTATATAGAACAAACAAGACGGTGCACAAAAAGTTGCTGTGTACACAGAAAGGGGCTACTGGTATTTATTTGAAGGACAGAATATCACAAAGGTTTCGGATGTTCCCTTTCTCAATGCACCATGGCCTAATACATGTAGTTTGAACCTGATGGGAGTTTAGATCAAATGCTTCAACCACGAGGACAAGGGTTCACCCTTCCTACGTCTAAGGAAAACTTTTTTTTCACACTCTTATAACATCCTTGTTAATAACCCCAATTGCCCTGTTCATTACTGATAATACTTCCCTGAAGGAGACTGACACCTATTGTTATTGTGCTAATCTTCCCTTACACACTATAGCCTCTGTCCACCTCACACACTCCAGCACTATTCCCCCCACTATTTCCCCCTAACCACACACACACACACACACACACATACTACAACCCCTATCCCCACACACACTACAACCCCTTTCCCACAAAACCCACATTACAGCCCATACCCCCAAGCATGCACTACAGTCCCTATCCTCTATGCACACTACAGCCACATCCCCTCTCACACTATTACACCTACCCCATACACAGATTACAGCCCATTTCCCTCCACAAACATAAACTATAGCTACCATCCACCAAACGTAAATTACAGCAGAAACTACATCCTCAATCCTCCCTGTGCACTAACTGCAGACCCTATCTCCTCACATAATAGCTACCCTATCGTACAACACACAACACGGCTCCTAAACACGTACTCTACAATGTAAAAAAGCCCCATCCCTACATACCCAATACAGCAAGCAACATCCTCCACCATGCAATGCCACAAGCTGTGTCCCCTTCACATGCAAAGCCCGCAAGAAGCATCCCAACCACAAGCAACCAACTAGAAAGGACACTTGTCTGGACCTGGTTCTAACAAACAAGGTTGAGCTTTTGACCAACATTCAAGTAGGTGAGCACTTGAGAAATAGTAATCACAATATAGTGTTTTTTGAAATAAACTAAAACAAACAAAGCACATGGGGTATACTAAAACATATAATTTCAAAAAGGCCAATTTATATAAATTAAGGGCAGCTTTACAATATATTGACTGGCATAAACTCTTTAGTGAAAAGAACACTAAGGATAAATGGAACATCTTCCAACAAATATTAGAAATATTAGACATTTCTCAGTATGTACCATTGGGTAATAAATATAAAATAAACAAATTGAAACCAATGTGGCTTATTAGAGAAGTAAAACAAGAGATTGAAAATAAGAAAAGGGCATTTAAAGCATTTAAATAGGATAAATCAGATGCATCCTATAAAAGATATAAGGAAGCAAATAATGCGTGCAAAAAGGTGATTAGATTCGCTAAACTTCAAAATGAAAAAATGTTATGCCAAAGAGAGCAAACCCAACCCCAAAGCATTCTTTAAGTACATAAATTCTAAAAAAAAAAAAAAAAAAAATGATAGCGTAGGTACACTAAAAACTGGAATGGGGGTGTTAGTTAATGAAGACCAGGAAAAGGCAGGAATTTTAAATAACTATTTCTCCTCCGTATATATTAAGGAAGAACCCATGGTAATAGATGTGCAAATGATTGCTGCTAAAAACTTGCAGAAAAATTGTAATTGGTTAACTCAAGACAAGGTGCTGCAGTAACTAAAGAAAGTTAATATAAACAAAGCTCCAGGGCCTGATGGTATTCATCCACGAGTACTTAAGGAACTAAGTGTAGAAATAAGTGAACCACAGTTTTTTTATCTTTCAAGATTCTTTTCTTTCAGGAAGTGTTCTGGAGGATTGGAGGAAGGCAGATGTGGTTCCTATATTCAAAAAGGGTTCAAAATCTTTGACTGGAAATTATAGACCTGTGAGCTTAACTTTTGTGGCTGGAAAAGTATTTGAAAGATTATTAAGGGATAATATTCAAGAATTCCTTGAGAAGAACATGGTTATCAGCAAAAATCAGCATGATTTTATGAAGCACCGGTCATGTCAAACTAACTTGATTGCATTGTACGAAGAAGTAAGTAGAAGTATAGATCAGGGTGTTGCAGTGGATGTGAACTATTTGGATTTTGCCAAGGCATTTGATAAAGTTCCACACAATAGATTAGTGTTCAAACTCAAAGAAATCGGTCTAGATGAAAATGCTTGTTCTTGGGTAGAACATTGGCTTAAAAATAGAGTACAAAGAGTTGTCATTAATGGCAAATTTTCAAGCTAGACAGAGGTGGCAAGTAGTGTCCCTCAGGGTTCTGTTCTGGGACCCCTTCTTTTTAAAATGTTTTATAAATGATCTTGAAAAAAGCATTGAAAGTCATGTTTCAGTGTTTGCAGATGACACAAAAGTAAGGTAATACAATGTGAGCAAGATATTACTTTGCTGCAGAGGGATTTAGATAGACTGGGACACTCAAATGGCAGATGAAATTTAATGTTGAAAAATGCAAAGTTATGCACTTTGGCGTAAAGAATGCACAACCAACATATACCCTTAATGGAAGCGAATTAGGGATAACAACACACGAAAAGGACTTGGGAATTGTTATAGACAACAAACTATGCAACAATGTGCAATGTCAATCAGCAGTGGCCAAGGCCAGTAAGGTATTGTCATGCATGAAAAAGGGCATTCATTCTCGGCATGAGAATATCATTTTGCCTCTTTATAAATCACTGGTAAGACCACATATTGAATATGCTGTGCAATTTTGGGCACCTGTTCTAAAGAGGGATATAATGGCACTAGAAAAAGTGTAGAGGCGGGCTACAAAATTAATAAAAGGAATGGAACATATCAGCTATGAAGAAAGGTTAACAAATTTAAACCTCTTTAGTTTAGAAAAACGTTGCATGAGAGGGGATATGATATACAAATATATTCGGGGTCAATACAAACCATTGTGTGGAAATCTATTCACAAAACGGACTTTACATAGGACACGAGGCCATGCGTTTAGACCAGAAAAAAGATTTCGTCTAAGGCAAAGAAAAGGTGTTTTTACTGTAAGAACAATAAGGATGTGTAATTCTCTGTCTGAAGAAGTGGTTTTATCAGAGTCCATACAGATGTTCAAAGAGCAACTAGATGCATACTTGCAAAAACAGAATATTCAAGGATATAATTTTTCAATGTAGGGTAATAGCTGCTTGATCCAGGGATAAATCTGACTTCCGTTCTGGGGTCAAGAAGGAATTTTTGGAAGTGCTTCAAACTGGTTTTTTTTTGCCTTCTTTTGGATCAACAGCAAAAAACAAATGTGAGGAAGGCTGAACTTGATGGACGCAAGTCTCTTTTCAGCTATGTAACTATGTAATCACAAGTAAACACAGACCATGAAACTGGAATGCCCACTTTGGGGAGGCGTGCATGGCACTCGTAATGCCACAGGTCAGAAAAAGTCAGGCCCCAGTAACTGTTCACTATAGTTTGTTCACCGTTGCAGCACTGCCTACCCATTGCACTTGAGATGCATTTTACTATGGGAAGAGTCATGTCAAAATGTTTTATGTTATTCTTTTTACTTTAGTACAAATTATATTACAATTAAAATATTATAATTGATTATAATTGTATAACAGATTTTCCCAAGGTAATGTAATATATATTATTTGGGTCCCTGACATACATATAAATTCACTGCTTTAAGCAATCAGTCAATCAATAGTTCAATTAAATTACCCTCAGGAGTCCAACACAACACTCTGGTATTTAAAAAAATATAATGAATTAATTGATTAATTAATTATATATTCAAATGTTCACTACATACCTGTGCACTTTTCTTACTTATTTTTTTCCTTTTTGATGCTAAGCTGTTTAGCTATTTTATGACATACTTGGTCATGTGTCATGTGTGAGATATCTATTTTGATTATGGTTTCATTGGGTATTTTGTTTTAATGAAACTTTCACAATACTTAAAACTTCTAAATATTTGACACATATCAATTACTTCCTGCCTCATCATAGCGGGAAATGGCTGATATTTCCTCAGAAACACTTTGTTAGATGGTAATATGAGGAAATTAGGTCAGCAAATTTTAAGTGGCACCTAACAGGAAAATGATATAAAATGAGATGCGATTTCTTAAAAAAAAGCAAGAAAATCTTGAACTTAAAAAATCCCCTTTTTGGGTTAAATAAAAAACTAAATTGTAACTACGGTATACAGTTGTCTACTTTCCTACTAGTGAATGGGGTTATTCACTAAAACAACCAGTGAAAACTACCGAATTCCAACTCCATTGGCAATTCTCATATTTACTAAAGCCAAATGCGGTCAGGATGTATGTCCGACCGATTCTCTAACATTGGTTTAGAAAATCACTAATATCCTCATTCGAACCATTTTACACCCTCAAAATCAGAGATTCAGCAACGACTGCATGGAGGCCGATGATAAACTGAATGTATCTGGCTGAATGCAAATTATCATTCACTTGCAAGTGAGTTGATCATTGAGCATTTGCAAATAATAAAAAAAAACTGTAGCACAAGTTTTAATTAAAGGAGCACTATAGTGCCAGTAAAACAAACTTGTTTTCCTGGCACTATAGGGTTATTAGCCCCCCCCCCTCCCCTCAGGGCCCCCCTCCTGCTGGGCTGAAGGGGTTAAAACTTCCATCGGCGCTGGTGACCTCTGAAGTCAGCTCTGAATGCGCATGTACGGCTTGAGCCGCGCGCATCAAAACCACCCATAGGAAAGCATTATTCAATGCCTTCCTATAGACGTCCAGCGTGTCCTCTAGTGGACAGCCACTAGAGGCTGGATTAACCTGTTATGTTTACAGATGCAGGGTTAAAACCTGGGGCAGGGCCGTCTTTATTATCGATTGGACCCTGGGCAAGCATTTGCTTGGGCCCCCTGGACCTTGCCCACCCCCACTCCCCCAACTCCCAACCCCCAGCTCCCTGGCATGCAATCACGGCTTCCACCCCAACCTAGTGATAGAACTAATGTAGAGAGGGCTGTGGTGCAAGAATTTTTGGGGGGTCTCCCTTACAGCGCAAGTGGAGTGGAGAAAAGATAGATACCCATCTGTCGTACAACTCCCATGTTGCTATGCCAGCTGGGGTTCTACTATTTGGCCATTCTTGTAGGGTTGTATTTGTGAGCAGTGTTTGTAAAATTGAATGTAAGCATGTTTTGTTTAGAGTATATGTCTGTATGTAGGGGTGTTTTTGTATGTACTGTTACCATTGGAATGCAGTGGTGTACTTGTTTGTAGTGTTTGCGTTTGAATGCAGGGGGGTGTGTTTGTATGTAGTATTGACTTTTAAATACAGGTGTGCTTTCGTGTATTGAGTTGGTGTTTGTATATAATTTTAGTGTTTTAATCAAGGGATTAAGGGGATGTGTTTGTATGTAAAGTTTGTAATTGTGTGCAGGGGTGTGTTTGGATGTAGTGTCTTTTAAATGCAGATGTACATTTGTGCGTAGTATTGGTGTGAGTGAAGGGTGTGTTTGTATACAATTTTGAAGTTTGTAATTAGGGGTGTGTTTGTATATAGGAATTGTGTTTGCAGCGGTGTGTTTGATTGCCTGGATGTATGCACATACATACTAACACAGATATACATACACTTTTAACACACAGATACACACATAAACACACACATATACATGCACACACCTGGACATATGCACATACGTTGACGCACAGATACACACATAAACACACTGATACATGAAACATAGAAACATAGAAACATAGAATGTGACGGCAGATAAGAACCATTCGGCCCATCTAGTCTGCCCAGTTTTCTAAATACTTTCATTAGTCCCTGGCATTATCTTATAGTTAGGATAGCCTTATGCCTATCCCACGCATGCTTAAACTCCTTTACTGTGTTAACCTCTACCACTTCAGCTGGAAGGCTATTCCATGCATCCACTACCCTCTCAGTAAAGTAATACTTCCTGATATTATTTTTAAACCTTTGTCCCTCTAATTTAAGACTATGTCCTCTGGTTGTGGTAGTTTTTCTTCTTTTAAATATAGTCTCCTCCTTTACTGTGTTGATTCCCTTTATGTATTTAAATGTTTCTATCATATCCCCCCTGTCTCGTCTTTCCTCCAAGCTATACATGTTAAGATCCTTTAACCTTTCCTGGTAAGTGCAATCCATGAACCAGTTTAGTAGCCCTTCTTTGAACTCTCTCTAAGGTATCAATATCCTTCTGAAGATATGGTCTCCAGTACTGTGTACAGTACTCCAAGTGAGGTCTCACCAGTGTTCTGTACAATGGCATGAGCACTTCCCTCTTTCTACTGCTAATACCTCTCCCTATACAACTAAGCATTCTGCTAGCATTTCCTGCTGCTCTATTACATTGTCTGCCTACCTTTAAGTCCTCAGAAATAATCACCCCTAAATCCCTTTCCTCAGATGTTGAGGTTAGGACTCTATCAAATATTCTGTACTCTGCCCTTGGGTTTTTACGTCCAAGATGCATTATCTTGCACTTATCCACATTAAATGTCAGTTGCCACAACTCTGACCATTTTTCTAGTTTACCTAAATCATTAGCCATTTGGCTTATCCCTCCTGGAACATCAACCCTGTTACATATCTTAGTATCATCCGCAAAAAGACACACCTTACCATCAAGACCTTCTGCAATATCACTAATAAAAATATTAAAGAGAATGGGTCCAAGTACAGATCCCTGAGGTACCCTACTGGTGACAAGCCCAAGCTTTGAATATACTCCATTGACTACAACCCTCTGTTGCCTGCCACTGCCTTACCCATTCAACAATATTGGAATCCAAACTCAAAGATTGTAGTTTATTGATAAGCCTTCTATGTGCAACAGTGTCAAAAGCCTTACTGAAATCTAGGTAAGCAATGTCTACTGCACCACCCTGATCTATAATTTTAGTTACCCAATCAAAAAAAATCAATAAGATTAGTTTGGCATGATCTCCCTGAAGTAAACCCATGTTGTCTCTGATCTTGAAATCCATGTGTTTTTAGATGTTCAACAATCCTATCCTTTAACATGGTTTCCATCACTTTCCCCACTACTGAAGTAAGGCTTACTGGCCTATAGTTGCCCGACTCCTCCTTATTACCTTTCTTGTGAATGGGCACAACATTCGCTAACTTCCAATCTTCTGGGACTACTCCTGTTAACAATGATTGGTTAAATAAATCTGTTAATGGTTTTGCTAGTACACCACTAAGCTCTTTTAATAGCTTTGGGTGTATTCCATCAGGTCCCATTGACTTATTTGTCTTTACTTTTGACAGTTGAAATAGAACCTCTTCCTCTGTAAACTCACATGTAATAAATGACTCATTTATCCTTTTTTTTTAACAGAGGTCCCTTTCCTTCATTTTCAGCTGTAAATACCGAACAAAAATATTCATTGAGGCAGTCAGCTAGACCTTTATCCTCATCTAAAGGTCTAGCTGACTGCCTCAATGAATATTTTTGTTCGATTTGTTTATCTAATGCACACACCTTGACACATAGATACACACTAACACAAACACACTGGCATATACACACACACTCAAATACACAATTTGACACACAGACACACACTATGATACAGATACTGGTGCACACACACAGATACACAAACTGGCCCATCCACACACATAGATACACACTGCAACAGATATGTACACACACTCAGATACACACAGACACACACACAGGTACACATGCAGGGGTGTATTTGTGTGCAGTGTTGCTGGAACGCAGGAGTGTATTTGTGTGCAGTGTTGGCATTGGAATGCTGAGATAAATGCTTTGTCACATGCATAGATACACATTTCCACATACTGACACACACACACGCAAGTACACATACACATTGACACACACTTACACAAGTATACATTCATACAGATACACATACACACAGATGTACATACAAAGACACACAGACACAAATAGCCAGATGCACACACACAGCTAGACACACACATACTGCTAGATACAAATACTGACACAAACACAGCCAGGTACACACACAGCCAGCCAGATGCACACACACACACACACACACACACACACACAGCCAGGTAAACACACACACAGCCTGATAAACACACACATATAGCCAGATGCACTGACTCAGTCCCAGGTACACACACATATCAATTTATGTAATATTTTAGCCACCCTCCTGTCTCCTTACCTTTTGTGTACAGAAGGGTAGCTTCCCTATGGTTCAGTGGGAGCTGGATAACCAAGGCTGATGGGAGTCTGACTTCCTCAAATACTGAGACACACACATACACACACACATATAGCCAGATAAACACACACACAAAGCCAGATGCACTGACTCCGACCCAGGTACACACACAAATATCAATTACATCATATTTTAGTCACCCTCTTGTCTCCTTACCTTTTGGGTACAGAAGGGTGGCTTCCCTGGGGTTCAGTGGGAGCTGGATGGCCAAGGCTGATGGGAGTCTGACTGACACAAACACAGACACATACACACACACAGCTAGATGCGCACACACACACACACACAGCCAGATAAACACACACACACACAAAGCCAGATGCACTGACTCAGACCCAGGTACACACACATATCAATATACATCATATTTTAGCCACCCTCCTGTCTCCTTACCTTTTGGGTACAGAAGGGTGGCTTCCCTGGGGTTCAGTGGGAGCTGGATGGCCAAGGCTGATGGGAGTCTGACTTCCTCAGTTCCTCTCCTCCTCCTGTGTGGGCCTCCTCCACCTCCCTAGCGGCACTCTGTGTTACTTGGGAGGAAGTGATCTCACCTCACTTCCTCCCAGCAGGCAGCATGACAGGGGCCGGTAAGGAGCACTCTTAAAGGGCTGGAGGCCCCTGATTACATCAGGTTCTGTAGCCCACAGGGTTTGGACGCCGCGAGGGGGCCCACGGGGAAGCTACTTTGGGCCCCCCAGGAGTAACTGGGCCCGGGGCAGCTGCCCCTTTTGCCCCCCTTTAAAGACAGCCCTGACCTGGGGGACCTGGCACCCAGACCACTGCATTGAGCTGAAGTGGTCTGGGTGCCTATAGTGGTCCTTTAAGTGACAGCTGGTTAGCGTTTGCTAGTCACATTAAAAAAGTAAAAAAATAAATAAAATAAATTAAAAGCCATTGCTGCCCTGTTGATAGAAAATGCCCAATCCCATGAGCCCATCTGGTGGGGGCTACCTTACATTTTACGGGGGATGATCTTATTTTTCGCTTCCATGGCCCCCACTCATACTGATGAGTGGGGGACTTAATACATATAATAAAGGGAGGGGAACCTTGTGTCCCCTACCCCAACCCCCACCCATGTTGGTGACTGGGGGTCCTAATATTTCTAAAACTTTCCTCTAAACCTAATTCATTATAAAATAGGGAGGGTGGAAATGCCATTGTCCACCCCACCACCAAATAATTGTAGCCACCATCCAGAGTGGTTTCGAATCCCAATTCCCTAGTCACCCTCTAAAATAAATTCCCAAAGTACCCCCCCTCACTCTAAAAAAACAATACAATTGAAAACATAATGTTTAGGTGATATACCCCACCATTCAAACATAATAGTGGGAGTGTAGCGCTAAACAATATGTAGAACTTGCCCCTCAAACTTGCAGGAGATTTTCACCATATAAAATAAAGAAAAATGATAAAGATAGTGTAATTTTGTTTACAACTTGTAATATGAATATAAAGTTAGTGTACATCAAACTCACATTTGCCAGAGCCTATTGGTGATGTAGGCTCTAAACAAAACAGCTTATATGCCTTTAATAGGTGGCATCTTCTGCCTTCTTCTGAGACCTGAATTCTCAAGATGTTTCTTCACAGTACATAAAAGATCTGGGTGCAATCAATTTATACCAGGAGAGTATTACCCCATATATATGTGAATTGTTTTAGCTTAGTGTCAAATTGCAGGGTGACACTCATTATTATAAATATGAAGGGTTTTCTCCTTTATCACATCAAGGGTGAGTTTCGCTGATATGGCTTCTTCAATTGGTGTGAGCATGATTCCCTGGTTCACATGTTTAAAGGCCATGAGGCTCCTCCCTTCTGAGGGAGAGATCTCGATGAGTGTTCTTTCAGGTGTCCAGCATCAAGTAGGGCTGTCCGAATCCTTCCCTTCTTCGTTTGCTGAAAACCAGAAGTGACATGCAGTCTCTCGTTATGTCATTTCTGGATTGCCGTTTGTGATTACAGCACCTACAATGCACTTTGCGTGCATTGCAACACGTCACTACCGGTTTCGAACGATCTTACCTAAGTTTAATGTCTCCATTAAAGTCCATATTTCTCAGTAATAATGTATAGACATCAAACAAAGAAAAAAGAAGAATGATCATAAATAAACATAATATAAATATAGAAAAAATATATAACATATAACTGGTAAAAAAAAAAAATGATGCTTATCATCAGAGGTTCTCTCCTCTAATTCTTCTGTTCTTCAGCCCGAAAAAACGCCAAAGAAAAATCCATAATTAATAACTTTAACAATGCCACTTATTAAAATACAAAAAAAGCCTTGATCGCAAAAAAAAAAAAATACCAGAATAACAAAAACCACAGTGCAATAAAAATAATCCATCTTCAATCATAGAGAGTGCATATAATTGAGCTGCTAGTGGTTTTTTATCAATTTGCCTGCTTGCTGCTAGCACTGCCAGCAGGCAAATCGTTCAGATTTTTTTCCAATCTGAGCCTGGATTTGCCGCACGTGGCCCGGATTTTAGTAATCTTGCAGAGACCCGTTTGAGGCCTGAATTACAAAATCGAGACATTGATAAATTCCATGGCCCTGTATGTCTTTTGTATACTCCTAATGTTCTGGAGGAAACCCAGTGTTCCACATATCCTTGAGCGGGGATTATATGCTAGACGCTATTGCCTTTCTGCTTACCGTAAACTGTATACTTATAAGGGTGTTTTGGGCTTTTTGATACCTACATCATCTGTGTTAGCAATATTACACCATTGGATTATTTTTGTGTCTAACCGGTTCTCTCATTTCATGTGGTCCACAGGGTCTCTTACTCACCCATAGTGAGGACTATCTCATCATATTCTGCTTGGTGTAAATCCTTCACACTGATATACCAAGGACAATTATCCTAGGCGGGGATTGTACCGCCACATGCTGGTTATAAAAGAGCCTGTATGAAGCTCTACAAGATGTGAGTGGATACTTCTTATCCTTCTACCTACTTTTTACTTGCACTAGCATACTGCACTATTGTTTTTTCTCTGTTGTTACCTTCATATGTTAAAACTGAATAAGAAAGATCAAGAGACACCCAAAGATTGGGACTTTACCATTGTCATATTTGTACATGAGACCTTTTAAATTCTATAGAGGTGTAACCTGGTTTTCCTTTGTTATTTTTTTACTAGAAACATCTGACACTATGGCTCTTTTGTCTACCCTTTTGTCTACCTCTCGTCTATCCCCACTACCACTTTCTTTTTTCTTAATAAAAATTCAGTGTTTCATATATTTAAAACATGAGAAGCAGCCAAACATAAATGCTAATGGGATCTTGGGGAAAGCAATTCCACCATGCTCCTCCCACAGATTCACCACTGAGAGAGCTATACATTTTTTTTCTGGTTAGGCTTAATAACAGAATGACGGGTTATTAATTAGGGGAAGGACTAGTTTTTACAGTTAACCTAAATGTAATCCCTCTCAACACACACAATGTTTGAAAAAAAATGAGTCAGAATCTCTCTCCTGGCTGTTAGGTTGTCAACATAGGGGAACTTATGAACCTTCTTATTTATCAAGCCTATACCACTTCCCATTAGGTGAACTTCACATTTATTGTAGAATGACTGGATTGAATTAGAGGGCAAGAGACAGTAACCTTGCGCAGTAGGATTGATGTTTGCATCCTCAATCAAAAGGGAGACTGTCAATGAAGGATACGTGTTTGAGGAAAGGAAGAAAAATGTTTAGATTTAAAGGAACACCTCTAGTTGCCGTCTGGGTGACTGGCACTAGAGGTGTCCCAAGGCAGCAATGTAAACACTGCTTTTCGGGCTAGTTGGCAATAGCCTCTATTTTAGCAGGTTCTGGCCGCCCAGAACCAACTCTATGACCGAGATACTTTACCTCGGCCATACCGACATGGCACTTGTCTGGCTTCAATGTGAGCCCGGCTGCTTAGATTCTCTTAACTACCATAGATAGGTGTCTAAGGTGGTCCTTGGTAGATGTCTATTCTGGACTGCCGTGCTGCCTGAGTTGCTGTAGCTTGCTACATAATTTCAGAGCGCTTACGTTTGTGGTTTATTTAAAGTTAATGAGTGGTCGCATTTTACGCAGGTGTGGTCGGTGTTCAGTAGATCCATCTACCGAACGCAGGGAAAATAACTGGGTGAATTAAATACATAGTTTTAGTCACAACTGTAAATGAATCTTGGGGCACACTTACTGAACGGATGTGGGATGAAATGCTTATAATTATAAAATGATGAAAAATACTGATTATGGTAAGATGAGAACCAGGAAAGAACAGCATGGAGATGGTCCATAGCTTCAAAAGTAAAAAAAATATATATATATAAAATTAGCAGCATAATAGCAGTCGTTAAGAAATTTGTTTCAGGACAATCAAACAAAGAAAATTGGAATTGTAAAGCTAGTCAGTGGGGTTTTTTTGATTTAGCTTTTTTATTGTTTTTTTGTTTTGTTTTGTTTTTTAGCAATTGTGCAAGTAGACTTTGTGTTCCTTGGATTAACCAGTAATGAATGATAAGCAGACCTGTTAGCAAAGTTTGCAATTATCTGTAAACAAGGAAAATGTATGCACCTTGAACTATTTCACAACATTTCACTTTTTTCAGTTATGGAAAAATAATGCATCAAAGGGCAGTTGTCATGCACAAATGGGAACTTCAGCAATCATGGTGTTCGGTGTACAGATATAGATCATGAATTTGTAAGTATTGCTGCTTACACCTTAATGCTGAACAGATGGTATAGAAGTATGCAGGGGAAATTATGAGCATGCAAAGATATGTACCCACGGTGTTTTGATCTAGACCATGGATAGGCAACCTTCAGCACTCCAGATGTTGTGGACTACATCCCCCTTAATGCTCTTACACACATAATGCTGGCAAAGCATCATGGGAGGTGTAGCCCAAAACATCTGCAGTGCCGAAGGTTGCCTATGCTTGATCTAGACCAATTTAACAGTGGCATTCCAGGGGGACTGACCATTGCTGGATCCCTGAGTGGGGTCATGATTTTGGAACTCTTTTATTGTTAAAATTAGATCACATAGCATGAAATAGTTATTTATATGATTCAGTGGATAGATTACTGGTAGTGATGTACCGAACTGTCCGCCGGCGGACAGTTCCCGGCGAAATTAGCTTGTTCGCGTTCGCCGCGGCGGGCGGACACATGCGCAGTTCGATCCGCCCCCTATTCGTCATCATTGGGCAAACTTTGACCCTGTGCCTCTCGGTCAGCAGACACATTACAGCCAATCAGCAGCACTCCCTCCCTTCCACACCCTCCAACCTCCCTCCCAGCATCCATTTTCGATTCATTCGGAAGATGCATGCTTAGTGAGAGGAGGGAAAGTTTAGCTGCTGCTGATTACATAGGGAAATTGATAGCTAGGCTAGGGTATTCAGTGTCCACTACAATCCTGAAGGACTCATCTGATCTCTGCTGTAAGGACAGCAACCCAAAAAGCCTTTTTAGGGCTAGAACATCAGGCTGCTTTTTTTTTTTTTTTTTTTTCCTGTGTAATGTAATTGCAGGTGCCTGCCTGCCAGCCTGTGTGTCAGGCTCACAGCATATACTGTGCCCACTTGCCCAGTGCCACCACTCATATCTGTTTTAACAATCGGTTAAGCTTTACATTTAAAATAAATATTTTTTTTTCACTGTAATAGAAGAGCAGTTGCCTGCCTGCCAGCTTCTGTGTGAGGTTGGATGCCTTGCCCATTTGCACAGTCAGTGCCACCACTCATATCTGTTTTAACAATCGGTTAAGCTTTAGATTTAAAATAAATAATTAGTTTTCACTGTAATAGAAGAGCAGTTAGTTGTCTGCAAGCATCTGGGTGTCAGGCCTACTTCAGCGTGTGCCCTGCACAACCCTGCCAGCGTGCTTTGACAGTTGCCAATCATATCTGCTGTCTCTTTAGCGTGCTTTTACAAAGAAAA
This sequence comes from Pelobates fuscus, assembly GCF_036172605.1. NCBI lineage: Eukaryota > Metazoa > Chordata > Amphibia > Anura > Pelobatidae > Pelobates > Pelobates fuscus. Next base: position 52,968,300 of record NC_086318.1, on the reverse strand, counting down.
AAGGTTTCCAGTGTAAGCTAATAGCAGCCAGTCAGTGTCCTTCAAGCGGCTCTGTCAGGCCTTCCTTCAGCGTGTGCCCTGCACAACCCTGCCAGCGTACTTTGACAGTTGCCAATCATATCTGGTGTCTCTATAGCGTGCTTTAACAAAGAAAAAAGGTTTCCAGTGTAAGTTAATAGCAGCCAGTCAGTGTCCTTCAAGCGGCTCTGTCAGGCCTTCCTTCAGCGTGTGCCCTGCACAACACTGCCAGCGTGCTTTGACAGTTGCCAATCATATGTGGTGTCTCTTTAGCGTGCTTTTACAAAGAAAAAAGGTTTCCAGTGTAAGCTAATAGCAGCCAGTCAGTGTCCTTCAAGCGGCTCTGTCAGGCCTTCATTCAGCGTGTGCCCTGCACAACCCTGCCAGCGTGCTTTGACAGTTGCCAATCATATCTGGTGTCTCTTTAGCGTGCTTTTACAAAGAAAAAAGGTTTCCAGTGTAAGCTAATAGCAGCCAGTCAGTGTCCTTCAAGCGGCTCTGTCAGGCCTTCCTTCAGCGTGTGCCCTGCACAACCCTGCCAGCGTGCTTTGACAGTTGCCAATCATATCTGGTGTCTCTTTAGCGTGCTTTTACAAACAAAAAAGGTTTCCAGTGTAAGCTAATAGCAGCCAGTCAGTGTCCTTCAAGCGGCTCTGTCAGGCCTTCCTTCAGCGTGTGCCCTGCACAACCCTGCCAGCGTGCTTTGACAGTTGCCAATCATATCTGCTGTCTCTTTAGCGTGCTTTTACAAAGAAAAAAGGTTTCCAGTGTAAGCTAATAGCAGCCAGTCAGTGTCCTTCAAGCGGCTCTGTCAGGCCTTCCTTCAGCGTGTGCCCTGCACAACCCTGCCAGCGTACTTTGACAGTTGCCACTCATATCTGGTGTCTCTATAGCGTGCTTTTACAAAGAAAAAAGGTTTCCAGTGTAAGCTAATAGCAGCCAGTCAGTGTCCTTCAAGCGGCTCTGTCAGGCCTTCCTTCAGCGTGTGCCCTGCATAACACTGCCAGCGTGCTTTGACAGTTGCCAATCATATCTGGTGTCTCTTTAGCGTGCTTTTACAAAGAAAAAAGGTTTCCAGTGTAAGCTAATAGCAGCCAGTCAGTGTCCTTCAAGCGGCTCTGTCAGGCCTTCCTTCAGCGTGTGCCCTGCACAACCCTGCCAACGTGCTTTGACAGTTGCCAATCATATCTGCTGTCTCTTTAGCGTGCTTTTACAAAGAAAAAAGGTTTCCAGTGTAAGCTAATAGCAGCCAGTCAGTGTCCTTCAAGCGGCTCTGTCAGGCCTTCAAACAGCGTGTGCCCTGCACAACTCTGCCAGCGTACTTTGACAGTTGCCACTCATATCTGGTGTCTCTATAGCGTGCTTTTAAAACCAAAACTGTGTTTCCATTGTAATAGAAGAGCAGTTGCCTGCCTGCCAGCTTCTGTGTGAGTTTCACAGTGGATACTGTGCCCTCTTGCCCAGTGCCACCACTCATATCTGTTTTTACAATAGCTTAAGCTTTAGATTTAAAATAAATAATTTTTTTCACTGTAATAGAAGAGCAGTTAGTTGTCTGCAAGCGTCTGGGTGTCAGGCCTACTTCAGCGTGTGCTCTGCAGACCTGTGCCAGCGTGCTTTGACAGTTGCCAATCATATCTGGTGTCTCTTTAGCGTGCTTTTACAAAGAAAAAAGGTTTCCAGTGTAAGCTAATAGCAGCCAGTTAGTGTCCTTCAAGCGGCTCTGTCAGGCCTTCCTTCAGCGTGTGCCCTGCACAACCCTGCCAGCGTGCTTTGACAGTTGCCAATCATATCTGCTGTCTCTTTAGCATGCTTTTACAAAGAAAAAAGGTTTCCAGTGTAAGCTAATAGCAGCCAGTCAGTGTCCTTCAAGCGGCTCTGTCAGGCCTTCCTTCAGCGTGTGCCCTGCACAACCCTGCCAGCGTACTTTGACAGTTGCCACTCATATCTGGTGTCTCTATAGCGTGCTTTTAAAACCAAAACTTTGTTTCCACTGTAATAGAAGAGCAGTTGCCTGCCTGCCAGCTTCTGTGTGAGTTTCACAGTGGATACTGTGCCCTCTTGCCCAGTGCCACCACTCATATCTGTTTTTACAATAGCTTAAGCTTTAGATTTAAAATAAATATTTTTTTTCACTGTAATAGAAGAGCAGTTAGTTGTCTGCAAGCGTCTGGGTGTCAGGCCTACTTCAGCGTGTGCTCTGCAGACCTGTGCCAGCGTGCTTTGACAGTTGCCAATCATATCTGGTGTCTCTTTAGCGTGCTTTTACAAAGAAAAAAGGTTTCCAGTGTAAGCTAATAGCAGCCAGTCAGTGTCCTTCAAGCGGCTCTGTCAGGCCTTCCTTCAGCGTGTGCCCTGCACAACCCTGCCAGCGTGCTTTGACAGTTGCCAATCATATCTGGTGTCTCTTTAGCGTGCTTTTACAAAGAAAAAAGGTTTCCAGTGTAAGCTAATAGCAGCCAGTCAGTGTCCTTCAAGCGGCTCTGTCAGGCCTTCCATCAGCGTGTGCCCTGCACAACCCTGCCAGCGTGCCCTGACAGTTGCCAATCATATCTGGTGTCTCTATAGCGTGCTTTTACAAAGAAAAAAGGTTTCCAGTGTAAGCTAATAGCAGCCAGTCAGTGTCCTTCAAGCGGCTCTGTCAGGCCTACTTCAGCGTGTGCTCTGCAGCACTGTTCCAGTGCACATTGCCAATCATATCTGGTGTCTCTATAGCGTGCTTTTAAAAACAAAATTTGTTTTTCACTGTTATAGATTGAATAGCAGTTACTTGTCTTCAAGCGGGTGTCTCAGGCCTACAGTGTGTGCTCTGCAGAACTGTTCCAGTGCACATTGCCAATCATATCTGGTGTCTCTATAGCGTGCTTTTAAAACCAAAATTTGTTTTTCACTGTTATAGATTGAATAGCAGTTACTTGTCTTCAAGCGGGTGTCTCAGGCCTACAGTGTGTGCTCTGCAGAACTGTTCCAGTGCACATTGCCAATCATATCTGGTGTCTCTATAGCGTGCTTTTAAAACCAAAATTTGTTTTTCACTGTTATAGATTGAATAGCAGTTACTTGTCTTCAAGCGGGTGTCTCAGGCCTACAGTGTGTGCTCTGCAGAACTGTTCCAGTGCACATTGTCAATCATATCTGGTGTCTCTATAGCGTGCTTTTAAAACCAAAATTTGTTTTTCACTGTTATAGATTGAATAGCAGTTACTTGTCTTCAAGCGGCTCTGTCAGTCCTTCCTTCAGCGTGTGCTCTGCAGAACTGTTCCAGTGCACATTGCCAATTTACGTTGCACTCATTAGAACCAAACACTGTGGGGTGATTTCACCAAGGACCACACGACGGAACAGGATCTGATTTTTAGGGTCCTTCAAATTGAAAAGGAGGATCCGGTATTTATTCTTATATCTGCTGTCAGTACACAGGAAAAGTTTAAATATTTCTTGTTCTACGTTCTCTGCAACTCCACGCACCGACTCATCCAATACGTGAAGATCTGGGGTTTCTCTGACTCTCCTCAGTAGTGTATCAAACAGAGTCTGCACTGTGGTAACACGGACATCTTCAGGACATAACTCAACTATTTGCAGATAGGCAGTCTGCAGCTTCTCTTTTTCACCTGTTCTCTTCTTTCTCTTATGCGTATTCTTGTCTATATGCAGGTGGTCTCTTGCCTTTCTTTTAACCAATTCGTTCCTTCCATATGGTTTCAAAAGATCTCTGGCATCATTACTTTCAACGCAAATAACGTCATCATAGTTAGTCTCCTCATTATTCACCGGGAAGAGAGTGTTTGCACTGACTACCCACAGCATGCTCTTGCCATTGCCTACTCCACCTTTAACGACAGGGTGCAAGTCCCAAGGAGAAGGATCATTCACTTTATTATCTGTCTTTATTTCACAAGTAGTGCCTGGAACATCCTCATGGGTCACAAGATGTAAATCTGGACTAATGTCAACCCCAGGGTCTGGAAAATCTAAAGAGTCCTGTATTGTTATTTGTCGTCACTACCTTCCCGCGTCGGGAAGATTTCTTGCACAGGGCGCCCAAAGGCCTAAGGCTGGCCCTGTGCATGGGTCAGTGGCTCTGCACCAGACTTCCCTCCAATTGATCAAAGTTAAAGGATTTCAAGTGGACTGATTACAATCACAGGGCCTCTAAAGAGTCCTGTATTGTTATTTGTCGTCACTACCTTCCCGCGTCGGGAGTGGGTCATTTGCGCCCCTGCTGCCTTCCTTGCATGTGGTAGCTGTTTGTCAGGGATTTGTCAATCCATATCTGCCAAGTGACCCTATGTAGGGGGAACAGTCCCTATTCTGCTCTGTGTCAGTGTGTATCATGGTCTCTGTGGACAAGGAACAGTCTCTATTCTGCTCTGTGTCAGTGTGTATCAGGGGTTTTGAGGACAGGTGTCAATCCATATCTGCCAAGTGATCCTATGTAGGGGGAACAGTCTCTATTCTGCTCTGTGTCAGTGTGTATCAGGGATCATTAGGACAGGTGTCAATCCATATCTGCCAAGTGACCCTATGTAGGAGGAACAGTCTCTATTCTGCTCTGTGTCAGTGTGTATCAGGGATCATTAGGACAGGTGTCAATCCATATCTGCCAAGTGACCCTATGTAGGAGGAACAGTCTCTATTCTGCTCTGTGTCAGTGTGTATCAGGGATCATTAGGACAGGTGTCAATCCATATCTGCCAAGTGACCCTATGTAGGAGGAACAGTCCCTATTCTGCTCTGTGTCAGAGTGTATCAGGGATCATTAGGGCAGGTGTCAATCCATATCTGCCAAGTGACCCTATGTAGGAGGAACAGTCCCTATTCTGCTCTGTGTCAGTGTGTATCAGGGATCATTAGGATAGGTGTCAATCCATATCTGCCAAGTGACCCTATGTAGGGGGAACAGTCTCTATTCTGCTCTGTGTCAGTGTGTATCAGGGATCATTAGGACAGGTGTCAATCCATATCTGCCAAGTGACCCTATGTAGGAGGAACAGTCTCTATTCTGCTCTGTGTCAGTGTGTATCAGGGATCATTAGGATAGGTGTCAATCCATATCTGCCAAGTGACCCTATGTAGGAGGAACAGTCCCTATTCTGCTCTGTGTCAGTGTGTATCAGGGATCATTAGGACAGGTGTCAATCCATATCTGCCAAGTGACCCTATGTAGGAGGAACAGTCCCTATTCTGCTCTGTGTCAGTGTGTATCAGGGATCATTAGGATAGGTGTCAATCCATATCTGCCAAGTGACCCTATGTAGGGGGAACAGTCTCTATTCTGCTCTGTGTCAGTGTGTATCAGGGATCATTAGGATAGGTGTCAATCCATATCTGCCAAGTGACCCTATGTAGGAGGAACAGTCCCTATTCTGCTCTGTGTCAGTGTGTATCAGGGATCATTAGGATAGGTGTCAATCCATATCTGCCAAGTGACCCTATGTAGGGGGAACAGTCTCTATTCTGCTCTGTGTCAGTGTGTATCAGGGATCATTAGGATAGGTGTCAATCCATATCTGCCAAGTGACCCTATGTAGGGGGAACAGTCCCTATTCTGCTCTGTGTCAGTGTGTATCATGGTCTCTGTGGACAAGGAACAGTCTCTATTCTGCTCTGTGTCAGTGTGTATCAGGGGTTTTGAGGACAGGTGTCAATCCATATCTGCCAAGTGACCCTATGTAGGGGGAACAGTCTCTATTCTGCTCTGTGTCAGTGTGTATCAGGGGTTTTGAGGACAGGTGTCAATCCATATCTGCCAAGTGACCCTATGTAGGGGGAACAGTCTCTATTCTGCTCTGTGTCAGTGTGTATCAGGGCTGGGCTTTGAGGACAGGTGTCAATGTTAGGTGATGTCTGCCCTTTATGGATTAAAAGCAGACTCTGCATCAACTGTGCAATTTTCCATGGGAGTTTTGCCATGGATCCCCCTCTGGCATGCCACAGTCCAGGTGTTAGTCCCCTTGAAACAACTTTTCCATCACTATTGTGGCCAGAAAGAGTCTCTGTTGTTTTTAAAATTCGCCTGCCCATTGAAGTCAATGGCGGTTCGCGCGGTTCGCCGGTTCGCGAACATTTGCGGAAGTTCGCGTTCGCCGTTCGCGAACCGAAAATTCCGGGTTCGCGACAACACTAATTACTGGGCCCTAAGCTGATGGGCAGGGAAGGATCTACTCCAAATTTACATTTAGCCGGGCTTAGAGACAGCACAGGTTTCTGGAGACAGCATATAAAGTGGAACCCATTAAAAACTTAATGTGTACCTGTTTAAGAAGTGCCAATAAAAGTTTCTCTTATCACTCCTCTAACCACTGACGTGGCATGCTTTTTCTACAAGCTGAACTTGGATTTTCTAATGAAAATGAGCAATTATTCAAAGGTAAGCAGAAACACAAATTTGCAAGAATATTTTAGGGTTAACTTCATCTCGTGTCAAAGCATTTTGTAAAAAAACAAAAAAAAAAACAACATATGACAGATGGCCTGCATGGTCTGTCATGTTACAAATCAACTGGCCAAACACTTGTCATGAATGTGTTACAATGATGTATGCCATGCCTATTCTATAAACTTTTTTAAATACTAAGTGTATTCTACCTTTTGATTAAAGCAACACTCCAACAGGTAGCGGTAGGCTCCTCCCCAACACTAGATCTCATCCCTCTCTATAGACTCCATCCCCTCATAATCGGCACTGGTTGGCAGAGCTAAAAGGAAAAACATGCCATGTTGTCCTTACACAACTTGTCACCTTTTCCTTCCAGCTCTGCCACCTGACGCCGATCGCAAGGGGCAGAACCTATCAAGACGGGCTGGACCTAACTTGAGATGGCGTCACCTAGCGCTGCACACTGTGCTGATCCGCCTCTTTGCACCAATCTAGGATGGGCCATGCACTCCAAGCACCAAAACCGCTACAGCTTGCTGTACTGCCAGGAGTGTCCTAGAACCCGTTGCAAGTGGGAAAACCATTTTGTACGGTTTCACTTCTTACCTGGGGTCCACAGACACTGCTCCTTGCCTCCACTCAGGGCCGTTGTGTCCTATAGGTCGATTAGGTGGGTGGCGCCAACAGCTTTACTGGTGGTTTGGGCCTCCCCCCTCTATGTGGGACACATTCTTTGTTGTGTGTCGCAGGTCATGGTACTAGGGAGCACTTACATAGGGGGAAACTAGTTCCTGTTGGCATCAATCTCAGCACGCAATGTGCACTGAGAACCGTCCCCCCCCACATACCTCACATCCGATACGATCACTCCTAAAATAGCGTGAAGGCAGCCAGGCCTTGATTGGGACCCACGGAGAGCTAACATGAATTAAAGGCAAGAGGAAGACTTCATGGTGTGTGTGTCACCCTGATCAGTCAGTATGTTTGTGTGTGCTTGGGTCAGAGTGTTTGTGTGTCTCTCTGGATCAGTGTGCATGTGTGTGTGTGTCTACTTGGGTCAGTGTGTGTGTGTGTGTGTGTGTGGATCAGTGTGTGTGTGTGTGTGTGTGGATCAATGTGTGTGTGTGTCTGCTTGAGTCAGTGTGTGTGTCTGCTTGGGTCTTTGTGTGCTTGGGTCAGTGTGTGCTTGGGTCAATGTGTGTGTGTGTGTGTCTGGATCAGTGTGTGTCTGGATCAGTGTGTGTGTGTGTCTAGATCAGTGTGTGTGTGTGTATCTGCTTTGGTCTGTGTGTGTGTCTGGATCAGTGTGTGTGTGTGTGTCTGTATCAGTGTGTGTGTGTCTGCTTGGGTATGTGTGTGTCTGCTTGGGTATGTGTGTGTCTGCCTGGGTCTGTGTGTGTGCTTGGGTTAGTGTTTGTATCTGTTCGAGTCTGTGTGTGTGCATCTCGATCAGTGTGTGTGAGTGTATGGATTAGTGTGTGTGTCTGCTTGTGTCAGTGTGTGTCTGCTTGGGCCTCTGTGTGTGTATTTCTGCTTGGGTCTGTGTGTGCGTGTGTCTGCATGTGTCAGTGAGTGTGTGTTTGTTTGCATGGGTCAGTCTGCATCAGTCTGCATCAGTCAGTGTATGTGTGAATGCTTAGGCCAGTGTGTATGTGTGTATGTCAGTGTGTATGTCAGTCTACATAAGTCAGTGTATGTCTGCTTGAGTCAGTGTTTGTGTGTGTGTGTCACTTTGCAAGAGTCAGTGAATTTACGTGTGCATTGGTCACTGATTGTGATTGTTTGAACCATTGAGTGTGAGTGAGCTACTAGAGTCTTGTTTAACCCTTCAAGTAAGGCAATGTTTTATCTTGTGGGGTTAAACCTAGGGCGGCAAAAATCCTTGCACCTGCCCTGCCTCCACTACCAACGTTGAAGAGCCAGAAGGTAAGAAGGAGCTTCCATTAGCTCTCCCGATTTATGCTCTGCAGTGCAAAGCTTAGCTTGTTGGCTGAGAGCAATCAGCCAATGTAATTTCCCTACAATTCTTTGTTTAACGAGAAACCTCTGTAATGTTTGAAGTGCTTTGCCGTCTCTGTTAATACAACCTGAATAATGTGCAGTTGAAAAAGAGAAATCATGAATCCTGAAAACCTTTAACCCCTGCAACATCTAATGTGGTATTTATACAAGCCATCCATTTTTAAATTCAATGTTTCGAGCCCATTATGTACATTCACTCATTCTGCTGGATTCAACCCTTGAACCAGGTTAATGTAAGAGATGTTGCCACTTTAACAGGCATTTATCTAAATGGTCATACATCACCCTACATGATGCTATTAATAGCTGAAATAAATCTTCAAAACACATTGCAGCTCATACGAAAAAAAATAAAATCAATGACTCTTAAGCACTCTAATTCTATTCTGCCCTCCGGTATGAAATATGCTATTAATAATTCCAACAATTTGTAAGCATTACTAACTAAGCGCACTATTCTCATCCTATTTTCCTTTTCCGATACCAAAACATAATTAGACATTTGGATCCTGGAATGAAAGACCAATTTTTCTCATGACATATTGTACACATTAATATACACAGTATCAGCTCGGCATGTCTATGACATTTTTGCACGCTCCAATGATTTTATAATTTAATTTTGATGCCTGGAGCTCAGGGAAATAATTTGACTAGCCTGAGGTCACAAAAAGCTGAAATCTGCCATTTAGACTGACTTTGTCTAGTTTAAAGTCAGCGATATTACAGTGGAACTAATCCTTTCTCTTATGTCATCTTTATCTTCAGAATTCTTGAGAGGAGTCTTGTTACACAGAGTATATTCCAAATTCATTTTGTTCTTGACATGTGTTACAAAGTACGTTCAGTGTAATCAGGGCACATATTTGCAGTGGAATACCTGGGGGGGAAATCCAACCTTGTTTCATAATGCATTAAAGATGTTTTGAGTTTGAAATCAAAATTATTCCTGACATCATGTTTACTCTTTGTGGTAACAGGGGTGCGATCTCAGACATCCATTGCAAATGAAGCTGACAATGTATTATTTCCATGCACTAGACTGTTCAGATTAGTAAATATTTGAATTTTCTAGTTCATTTTTATTTGGATGGCATTGAAGATCTGAGACAGGATAATAACAAAACAAACAACAAAAAAAACACACACAAAAAAAAAAAACCTCAGAGGCCCTTTAAGTTAACGTAATAATATCAAAGAAAACAGACACACACACACAGTCTCTCTCTCCTCTTTCCTCTCCTCTCCTTCTCTCCATCTTCTGCCATTTAGTGCATCTATTTAATGACATTTCTACTTTTTACTGAAGATCAAGGTTAACAATGCACTACATGAGTATTATAAAGCAATTCAAAGCACAGTTGATTGTCATTGCAAGTTAGCGACCTCAATCACTGGGTCCATCTTCTATACTCAAGATTATTAGCTGGCTGTGAAAGCAGAGAATACATAAATAGAGAACAAATTGGATTTCTCAACCTCAAAGAGATACAATTGTCTCTTTCATTTGTTAAACTAATTAAATAAAGTGTGCACAATTAAACAGAGAAGGTCCATTTAATACTCTTACCGTTTCTTCCACCCTTCCTTGGGGATGTTGAGGGAAAACTAACTGGGTAGAGGTGTACAAATGACCACTAACCCTTCCTCTACCCCATGTTAGGTTGGGGTGGATGGAAATAAGACTGGGTACAAGTTGGACATAAAGTCTTACCTTCTCCTACACTACCTGGGCTTTGAGATGGAGCATAATAACATTATTGGGGTAGTGGGTCCCCAAGCATCAGATGCTAAATCTCTTGTTACATGCTGGGAAATCACTGACCTCAGTATGCTATACTGAAAATGTGATCTATATATATAATAATATATAATATATATATATATAACAGAAATGATTAAGAATATAAAGCACAATATGACGCACAGCTTTGCCCACAGCCTTGCTTTCCCAAACTGAAACTCACAAACTGATTTTTAAGAGAACTATGAGTTACATCATATCATTAGATCTTGCGGATATGGTCTACTATGAGTAGGAGTGAAATAAGAAGAAATTGAGACCATAGATATTATGGATACTGGATACCAAAGCATCCTGTACATATTTAATATATTTGGCAATGAGAGGGCATTCCTCTAAACATGCACAGCTGATCCAACTCCCTCCCGACATCGTCAACAGGTCTCCAGCATTTGGGATGTGCATTGCCATCTGGTGATCAGTTTGTAGTTCAGTTCCTGTATTTATTATGACACTCTGATGTATCAGGATATAGATGTTCATTTAACACTTCCCATCAATGAGCTGAAGTGGTGTGGGTGCCTACAGTGTCCCTTTAAATATACTGTATGGTTACTAGGTTGCTATATTTGGTGTTGCTATGGGTTGCAAACATGTAAAAAATGGGCTTTTGTGTAATGTTAAAACTGCTATGTTATATAGTAAATTGCAAATGGTATACTGTTTACTATGGATCCTTTTCACTCCAATGAAAAGCCTTTAAGGATTTTTTGGATGTAATGGCTGAATTACTCTAGTTGCGGCAACTCTATTTGTTGGGATCTTATAATTCCACCTCTATGTATTTTAAGTTTATATTTACAAAATGCCAATGGATACGTTTGTCATATAAAAATGCTCTATGTAACATCCCGAGTGACTTTTTATTTGCACTTTTTAGAAAACTGAGTAAAACCAATGAAACATGTGATCTGTGAAAGTTAAACTATTGTTCCAAAAAATAAACAAATCCTGCACAATAAAAATCCTGAAGTTCTCCTTAGTGATAAATAATGATGTAATGCTTGATTGCCTTCCATTTCCATCGCAGAGTGTCAGTATCCTGATATTAAATTTCACTTAAACAGAGCCAATCCGGCTAAAAATATAACATTACACAAAGTGCGGCTACAGTTTCTATTTCACATACTGGAAAGGGCAAATCTAAATTGCAAATCCACAGCCTGTGTGAGCAATTTCATTTTAATAATAGGAAAATCATCTAGTTATTTTCTTTGTTTAATCAAAAATCCTGTTATTTAATTTATTAAATGCAATCAAATATGTTGAGACAAAATTGGCCTAACTGGATTCCTGTTGATTGGTCCCCTTTTTTGACACGTATTCCACCATGTTTTAATAATTTTTATTGGTGTTGTCTGTTCCCAAATTCTAATTTCTTTGGGAAACCGTATTTATACAATTAATTAATTTATTTGAATAAACTTACTTTCTTCTAATATCCCTAGGACAATGAGAAGAAAGAACATGAGTTTACTGCAGCTCAGCAAATAATTTACCAATATACAGCAGTATACAGCTCTGTGCAAAACAAGCAAAACAAAAAGCAAAAACAAGCGATTCAAAATCCCAGTGGAATGTGCAAAAACTTTTCAAAGATAACATTGCATTTGAATTATTTATGTGATTCCATAGTTACAAAGTTACTTAGGCTGAAAAGAGGCATGCGTCCATCAAGTTCAGCCGTCCTCACACCTGATTTTGCTGTTGATCCAAAAGAAGGCAAAAGAAAACAAACAATTTGAAGCACTTCCAATTTTGAAACAAACTAGGAAAAACAATTCTTATAGACCCCAGAAATGAGCCTCGCACCTAGATTCATTATAGATTGCAGGTGTGCAATCTGGGAACACTTCAGACGACTGAGAAGGGGATTGCAGTAGTCAAGGCGAAAAATGAACAACATCATGGACCAGCACCTTAGCTGCGTCTGGTGTTAAATAGGGGCCGATGCGAGTGATGTTTTTGAAATGCAAGCGGCAGGATTTGGTGATCGACTTGACATGAGGGGTGAAGGAGAGGTCAGAGTCAAAGAGAACACCTAGGCAGCGCGCTTGCGAGGTAAAGATGATGGTGGCGCTGTTGACTTGAAGGGAGACAGACATGGGAGTAGCAACATTTGAGGGAGGAAAGACCAGAAGTTCTGTTTTCGACAGGTTGAGTTTAAGGAAGTGAGCAGCCATCCAGTTGGAAATCGAGGAGAGGCAGCCAGAGACACAAGTCAATATGGGCAGAGAGAGAGATCAGGAGAGGACATGTACATTTGCATGTCATCCGCATATAAATGATAATGGAAGCCGAAGGAGCTGTTGAGTTTACCAAGGGAGGCATTATAGATGCAGAACAGTAGGGGACCAAGAACACAACAGAGAGGGGTTAGGTTGAAGAGGCAGAGCCAGAGAAAGAAACAATGAAAAAGCGCTGGGAGAGGTAGGAGGAGCACCAGGAGAGAATAGTATCTCGTAGACCTAGATTATGGAGAATGAGAAGAAGCTGTTGATGATCAACAGTGTCAAAGGTAGCAGAAAGATCAAGGAGATTTAGCAGCGATTAAATCGTTGGATACTTTGGTCACAGCTGTTTCAACAGAGTGACGAGCGAGGAATCCAGACTGTCAAGCAGAGATTTGGATTCGAGGAAGTCTGTCAATCTTGCATACACAACTCTCTCAAGGATCTGGAGGCAAATGGCAGTAGCGATATAGGGTGGTAGTTGGATGGGGAGTTGGGGTCAAGGTTGGGCTTTTTAGAATCAGCGTTATGATTGCATACTTGAAGGGTAAAAAAATGTGCTAGAGGAAAGGGAGAGATTGGAAATTTTAGAGAGGATGAGCAAGAGATGGAGACAGAGTGCGGATGAGATATGAGGGAATAGGATCGAGGGAACAGGTGGACCGGAGCAGAGCAGAAACCTCTTCCGTTGTAGGGGTATATAATTGTATATTATGTTTTTGCAAGTATGCATCTAGTTTAGCAAAAAATATTTGAATAAAGAACCACTGTATGTCAAAAATAGTATTGTACATGTCTTAATTTACACCATTAACCCTTTCCCTCACAACAACATGTATATACTGGCAAATTTAGAATTTGGTTTCAAAATGAAGAGAAGCAAAATGTAACCCATAACCCCTTCTTCCAGTGCTGTTCCATACACTGCAGGATACAGATTGCTCTGACAATGAGCAACAATACATTCCTTCTGCATTTTTGCAGAGAGACTGTAAAAGGCAGCTATTCTCCTTTCCCCTTTAACTCTGTGCTATTTTAACCAGGAATATAAGCTCATATTTTTCAAAAGGTTATACATTTAAACAATAAATAGAAACATAACAAAAAACTAAATAAATGTTAATTATAATCAATAATAAATTCAAAAGAATTGTATTATTCTATAAAAAGAGATATGCTTTAAAGTTGCTATTTAAAAAGGTGCAATGTTGTTTTTAGAGTTAATGCTCAGTTCGTTCCAGCTTATGAGTTTGGGAATTCCTTGAGGAGATACATATCACCATTTATTTGTGCAAGCACATTAGATAAAGGACAACATCTGCCAGGCATATGCTATGGAAAAAAACAAAGGGGGGAAAAAAGAGAGAACATCAAGCAGAAAAGAATAGCAAAATATTCATGTTGATTTGCATGTTATGTTCACAAGGAGCCTGAGGGATGAAAGGATCACTTTATAAGATCTATGAGTTTTCTTGATTGTGGAATGCTGGTTGTGATGTCATCACTGGCCTGTCTTAGTCACGGTGGGGATATTGTCCAAATCCTTTGCAGGTTTACATTTCATAGCTGTAAGGAAACTGGCTGATTGCTTCTAGCATTGTGTGCGATTGATTAAACCGGTCTCTTTGACTATATCAAACTGCTGCTGAATTAGAATTAAAACTTTTATTTTTAGCAAAAACAAATCAATTACTAGTGTTGACTGATATAAAGTTGCAAGCATTTTTACTGAAGCACAGACCTGCTTTTCATTCAGTGTTCTACATGTTTTAATGATGTATATTGTTAACAATAAGCAACAATTGTTTGTTTGTGTTGTATTCTGATTGTCTATGCTTAGAACACAGTGTAACCCATTAATCAAATTAAAATAAAGCAGAGTAATTTGAATTACATTTGGGGCATCTTTAAGCACCCAAACCACTCAATCTTAATAAAGTGGTGTTGGTGCACAGACTGTGTTTCTGAAGTTTATCAATGTAAAAAATTGCCATTTCAGGGAAACAGCAACATTTAATTTTGCCCAAAGCATGCCTCTGGCTGTAGTTAGATTGACAGCCTCTAGGGGCATTTCCTCATTGATGACTTTCAGCTATTAGAAGCACTGGATCCAATGCATGTCTATGAGAAGCATCACATTCACCGAGTGTGACGTCTTCTATTCACATGCACTAGGTCACAAATGCTTCTCTATAGCAAGCTTTGGATTGGATAAGAGATTGTTCGGACAGAATGGCTACCTGGACTGGGTTACTGGTGAGTTTAACAGTGCCTTTGGATTTTAAATGAGGGGGGGGGGGGGGAGGAACACAAGGGGCACACTGGCATTACAAATACATTTATTTTTTAATGTTAGTGTCCCTTTAAATCTTCTATATAAATTACTTGCTTCTACTTCCTCTCTGCTCAAGTCATATACAGTTCACAGCCTATTTTGCCAATACACATGCAATCCATATTTGCTTTGAATAGAGTGTATTCTATAATTACCTCTTGTGTAATTTTAACCAGTTTCCTTAAGATGATAAGCAGGTTTGAGCAGGCTCCTCACTACTTTGTAATTGTGTAAGTCAAACCTGTCTGGCTAAATATACTCATATGTCTCATCTACCCATTGTACAATGCTGGGGAATAAGTTTGTGCTTTATAAATAATAATAATAATAATAATAATAATAATAATAATAATAATAAAATGAATAATAATAATAACTTGTTTATGTTATATTTTATAAATCTCATCATGCTGCAGGAGGGTGCTTTATGAGACAATGTGATGGAAATACATAAATCCTGTTACACCAGAAAGCGGTATTCAGAAGATAATAGCTGTGCTACCAGTAAAAGCAGCAGGCCTAAGATAAATATACCTCCTGGACAGTTCTAAAATGATTTTGCTTGCAGTGCCACACATAGCCACTAGGATAACAAATGACTGGTAAATTATGTACTGTTTTAGATAGCTACTGTTATTTTTGGCTAGGTAGACTAGCTTAGTATACTTATGTAGAGTTAAAAGTGCTTCACAGGAGAACAGTCACTTTATATCATATGTAATTTTATTTTGTTATAGGGAAAATCTCTTCACCAATAGTTTAAGACTAGTGTTTTTTAAATCTTCACCTTTCCCCATCCTCCTCTGCTTGATCTCATGCACCTCTTGTGTTATTTTTTTCCGGTTTCTCAAGTGTAAGTGAGGTTCACTAACCTGTACAGTGAAGGAGGGCTAATACCCAAATTATTTTTGGAACAGCGAGATATTGTCAGGAGGTTAAAATCTGGCATTCAGTAAAATATATTTATTATTTTTTTCTACTAGACCAGGTCTGAACTGTAATTGTGGTGGTTAATACACCATTCAGAGAATCAGTAAACCTGTTTTTTTTTTAACATGCAGTCAGCTAACTCTTGGATTACTCATATGGGCTGCACTAAAATGTTTTTTTCCAGGTGAGATTAACTCTGGATGAGTGTGAAAACCTATGGCTACTCTGGTCAAGTCATTTCCTGAGATCCTAATAGGTTTCTTATCAACAACAGTGCATACCTTGTTGCTTCAGAGGTAAAGAGAAATAATGGCATTTCAGATGGCTAACGTGTAGCAGGAGGCTAGCTTAGAATACAGATATTGTGTTAAAATTGCTTTACAAGAGAAATGTCACTTTATATCATGTGTAATTTTATTTTGTTATAGGAAAAATCTCGTCACCAATATTTTAAGACTAGAATTTCAAATCTTCACCATTTCCCTTTCTCCTCTGCTTTCTCTCATGCACCTCTTGGGTTATGCTTCCAGTTTCAGCAAAATTCACTTACCTGCACAATGTAAGATGGTTTATACCCAAATAATAGACTTACAGCTTGTGGGCTGTCATTTTAACTATGGCTGGCTTGATGGTTAGACCTAGAATCAAAATTAAATTCTTGCTTATGACTTCCTTTTATTTCACATAATACCAAACAGCATACATATTGTCAGAAGATCACTGGTTAAGTAATTATGTATTCCAGACATAGAAATGATTGTGTAGGTCACCCAATTATTACTATAGTAACACAATCAGTCATAGACGTACTACCTCCTTATATAATGTGTCATGCTCTTCTCAATTCCCTTTTAAGAACTTTGTTATAGCTCCTGTCTTTTTCCTAAATATGTTTTACAGGAGCTGCTGATAGCATGTTCTATTCGGGACCTGTACAAACCATTGTCTGGAAATCTATTCATAAACAGGACTATACATAGGACACGAGGTTACAAATTTAGACTGGAAGAAAGGAGATTTAGTCTAAGGCAAATACATTTTTTTTTACAGTAAGAACAATAAGGATGTGGATTTCACCGGAAGTATTACTTTACTGAGAGGGTAGTGGATGCATGGAATAGCCTTCCAGCTGAAGTGGTAGAGGTTAGCACAGTAAAGGAGTTTAAACATGCGTGGGATAGGCTTAAGGCTATTCTAACTATAAGATAAGGCCAGGGACTAATGAAAGTATTTAGAAAATTGTGCAGACTAGATGGGCCGAATGGTTCTTATCTGCCATCACATTCTATGTTTTTATGTTTCTATGTTTTATCAGAGTCCATAAAGATGTTTAAACAGCAATTGGATAAATAAGTACAAAAACATAAACTACAGGGATATCATTTCTAATTAGTGGATTAATTGCTTCTTGATCAAAGGAAATATCTGACTGTCATTTTGGGGTCAAGAAGGAATTTTTTCCCCAGTTTGTTGCAAAATTGGAAACACTTCAGACTGTTTTTTTTTTTTTTTGCCTTCTTTTGGATCAACAGCTGAACTTGATGAACGCAAGTCTCTATTCAGCTATGTAACTATCCTATTTGCACACCTGTTCTCATTGTGACTGTGTTTTATTGTCCCCAGCAATATTCGCATCCGCCATGTATGGAATTTTATTTATTCTTTAATGACATTTTATCCAATTTAAAATCTGTTTGCATACTTTAACCATTCTCTTCTTTGACACAGAAACATTGTTTAAATCAGGATGCCATCCATACCTAATCAACATTCTGTCTGGTGTTTAAAGGACCACTCTAGGCACCCAGACCACTTCAGCTTAATGAAGTGGTCTGGGTGCCTGGTCCAGCTAGGTTTAACCCCCTTTTTTTTTATAAACATAGCAGTTTCAGAGAAACTGCTATGTTTATAAAAGGGTTAATCCAGCCTCCAAATCCTCTAGTGGCTGTCTCACTGACAGCCGCTAGAGGCGCTTGCGTGATTCTCACTGTGAAAATCACAGTGAGAGCACGCAAGCGTCCATAGGAAAGCATTGTAAATGCTTTCCTATGCGACCGGCTGAATGCGAGCGCAGCTCTTGCCACGCATGCGCATTCAGCCGAAAGGGAGGATGGGAGGCGGAGAGGAGGAGGAGAGCTCCCCGCCCGGCGCTGGAATAAAGGTAAGTTTTAACCCTTTCCTCATCCCAGAGCCCGGCGGGAGGGGGTCCCTGAGGGTGGGGGCACCCTCAGGGCACTATAGTGCCAGGAAAACGAGTATGTTTTCCTGGCACTATAGTGGTCCTTTAATTAAACTAAAATCCTCTTTTGTACACTTATTATTTTTAGCTACTATGTACTTACAAGTGATGAACTATGAAACAAATTTTCATGAAAGTTATTAACTTCCTAAAGTTAGTTTTGCATGGCAACGCTCCGCGGGTCTCGCAAGAGTTATTGGAAGAGAGAAGAGAGGAGAACAGGCCGTGTGCTGGGCCCCCACTGTGGTAACAGGGAGCCAGGGGGGGCCCCCGCCGGACCACCAGGGATGGAATCTCCCCCTCCCTGGACCAGGTAAGCAAGGAGGGGGGAATAACATTTAATTAAATTATTTTTTTTATTTATGTGAAAATGCCCCTTCAACCCCCTCCAGCTCCCCCTTCCCCCCAGATTGCACATTTACACACACACACACTACATACACTGACACAACACACACACTACATACACCAACACAACACACACTCTGCATACACTAACACAACACACACTGCATACACCAACACAACACACACTGCATACACTAACAACACACACTCTGCATACACTGACACAACACACTCTGCATACACTAACACAACACACACTGCATACACCAACACAACACACACTGCATACACCAACACAACACACACTGCATACACTAACAACACACACTCTGCATACACTGACACAACACACACTGCATACACTAACACAACACACACTGCATACACTAACACAACACACACTGCATACACTGACACAACACACACACTGCATACACTAACACAACCCACACTCTGCATACACTGACACAACACACACTCTGCATACACTAACACAACACACACTGCATACACTGACACAACACACACACACTACATACACTGACACAACACACAGACTGCATACACCAATACAACACACTGCATACACTAACACAACACACACTCTGCATACACTGACACAACACACACTGCATACACTAACACAAGACACACTGCATACACTAACACAACACATGCTCTGCACACACTGACACAACACACACTGCATACACTAACACAACACACACTGCATACACTGACACAACACACACTGCATACACTAACACAACACACACTGCATATACTAACACAACACACACTCTGCATACACTGACACAACACACACTGCATACACTACCACAACACGCACTGCATACACTAACAACATACACTCTGCATACACTGACACAACACACACTGCATACACTAACAACACACACTCTGCATACACTGACACAACACACACTGCATACACTAACACAACACCCACTGCATACACTGACACAACACACACGGCATACACTGACACAACACACACTGCATACACTAACACAACACACACTCTGCATACACTAACACAACACACACTGCATACACCAACACAACACACACTGCATACACTGACACAACACACACTGCATACACTGACACAACACACACACTGCATACACTAACACAACACACACTCTGCATACACTAACACAACACACACTGCATACACCAACACAACACACACTGCATACACTAACAACACACACTCTGCATACACTGACACAACACACACTGCATACACTAACACAACACACACTGCATACACTAACACAACACACACTGCATACACTGACACAACACACACACACTGCATACACTAACACAACCCACACTCTGCATACACTGACACAACACACACTCTGCATACACTAACACAACACACACTGCATACACTGACACAACACACACACACTACATACACTGACACAACACACAGACTGCATACACCAATACAACACACTGCATACACTAACACAACACACACTCTGCATACACTGACACAACACACACTGCATACACTAACACAAGACACACTGCATACACTAACACAACACACGCTCTGCACACACTGACACAACACACACTGCATACACTAACACAACACACACTGCATATACTAACACAACACACACTGCATATACTAACACAACACACACTCTGCATACACTGACACAACACACACTGCATACACTAACACAACACGCACTGCATACACTAACACAACACACACTCTGCATACACTAACACAGCACACACTGCATACACTAACACAACACACAACACACACTGCATACACTAACACAACACGCACTGCATACACTAACACAACACACACTCTGCATACACTAACACAGCACACACTGCATACACTAACACAACACACTCTGCATACACCAACACAACACACACTGCATACACTAACACAACACACACTATCCATATACTAACACAACACACACTGCATACACTAACACAACACACACTGCATATACTAACACAACACACACTCTGCATACACTGACACAACACACACTGCATACACTAACACAACACGCACTGCATACACTAACACAACACACACTCTGCATACACTAACACAGCACACACTGCATACACTAACACAACACACACTCTGCATACACTAACACAACACACTCTGCATACACCAACACAACACACACTGCATACACTAACACAACACACACTATCCATATACTAACACAACACACTCTGCATACACCAACACAACACACACTGCATACACTAAAACAACACACACTATCCATATACTAACACAACACACTCTGCATACACCAACACAACACACACTGCATACACTAACACACACACTGCATACACGAATACACTAATACAATGCACACACTGCATTCACTGCATTAATACAACATGCACTCTGCATACACTACACACTAACACACTCACTGCATCCACTATACTGACATTCGCTACACATTAACACACTCTGCATTCACTACACTAACACACACTCTGCATCCGCTACACACTAACACACTCTCTGCATTCACTACACATTAACACTCTGCATTCACTACACAAACACACACTCTGAATCCGCTACACACTAACACACTCTCTGCATTCACTATACATTAACACACTCTGCATTCACTACACTAACACACTCTCTGCATTCACTACACATTAACACACACCCTGCATTCACTATAAATTTACACACACACACTACATTCATTACACTGACACACTCTGCATTCACTACACCCTAACACACACTCTGCATTTATTACACACTAACACACACTCTGCATTCACTAAACTATGCACACACTCTGGATTCACTATACTGACACACACACTCTGCATTCACTACACTAACATACACTCTGCATTAACTGTACACACAGCATCCACTACACAAACATCTTGTATTCACAGTACACACACTACATCCACCACAAATTGAAACACTCTGCATTCACTATACACAGACACTGCATCTAATACACACACTACATCCACTACAGACACTGCATCCGCTAAACACATTTCATCTAGTACATACAAACACTACATCCAATACACAAACACACACTACATCACTGTACACACACTACATCCACTACTCAAACACTCTCTGCATTCACTACACATTAACACTCTGCATTCACTACACCAACACACACTCTGCATCTGCTACACACTAACACACTCTCTGCATTCACTACACATTAACACACACTCTGCATTCACTACACATTTACACACACTCTGCATTCACTGCACTAACACACACCCTACATTCATTACACTGATACACTCTGCATTCACTACACACTAACACACACTCTGCATTCATTACACACTAACACACACTCTGCATTCACTGACACAACACACACTGCATACACTAACAACACACACTGCATACACTATGCACACACTCTGGATTCACTATACTGACACACACTCTGCGTTAACTGTACACACAGCATCCACTACACAAACATCCTGTATTCACAGTACACACACTACACCCACCACAAATTTAAACACTCTGCATACACTATACACAGACACTGCATCTAATACACACACTACAGACACTGCATCCACTAAACACATTTCATCTAGTACATACAAACACTACATCCACTACACAAACACACACTACATCACTGTACACACACTACATCCACTACTCAAACACACTCTGCGTTCACTATACACACTGCATCCGCTACACAAACACACACTCTACCAGGGGCGGACTGAGCACTCTGGCAAATCGGTCATGGACCGAGGGCCCGAGGCTCTAGGGGGCCCGCCCGCCTGCCTGCCATGCAGTAAAGTAATAGCTGGGCTGGGGAGTTAAACAATCTCCCCAGCCAGCATGCAGTCAGTCAGGGGCCCGCACGGCACTCCGCGGGCCCCTGTTACAAAATACATATCCCCCATGTTCGGGCAGGCACAGTAAGAGACAGCTAAAGGGCCTTCCTAAAGACCCACTATGCTGTCTCTCATTGTGCCTGACTGGTGAGCAGAGCAGGAGAGCTGTCTGTAGTGCTGATCAGGCAGCTCCGTGCGGCTCCTGATAGAGGAAATGACATCATGTGTCAAAAGGTCAGGGAGCCGTGCGGAGCTGCCTGATCTGTGTTAGAGGCAGCACTTCAGTGAGAGACAGCATGCTCCAGTGCTGCTGGGAGAAGAATTAACCCCTCTGGCCAAAGGTAAGGCTCCTCTTCATCCAGCAGCTCCTCTTCCTTCTACCCCTACCCCTACAGCCCCTCTACCCACTGCTGCCCCTTTGCCCCCTACTCCCTGCTGCCCCTCTACCCCCAGTAGACCCTCTGCTGCTTCGCACCCCATACTGCCCCTCTACCCCCTGCTGCCTCCCACCCCTCTGCCTCCCTACTGACCCTCTACCCCCAGTAGACCCTATGCTGTCCCCCTGCTGCTCCTCAACCCATACTGCCCCTCTACCCCCTACTGCCCCCCACCCCTCTACCTCCTGTTGCCTCCCTACTGCCTCTCTACCCCCAGTAGACCCTCTGCTGCCCCCCACCCCTCTACCCCCTGGTGCCCCCCCACCCCTCTACCCCCTGCTTCCTCCCTACTGCCCCTCTACCCCCAGTAGACCCTCTGGTGTCCCCATGCTGCTGCTCCTCACCCCATACTGCCCCTCTACCTTCTGCTGCCCCCCAACCCTCTACCTCCTGCTGCCTCCCTACTGCCCCTCTACCCCCTGCTACTCCTCTACCCCCAGCAGCCCGCTACAACCCCTATACCTACAACCCCTATACCCTCTACTGCCCCTTTGCCCCATACTCCCTGCTGTCCCTCTAGCTCCTGCTGGTCCCCTATCCCCTGCTGCCCCTCTACCCCCTGCTACTCATCTACCCCAGCAGCCACTTTGCCCCTGCTGCCCCTCCACCTCATGCTGGCCCCCCTGCCCCCTGCTGCCCCTCTACCTTATACTGGCACCCCTACTCCCTGCTACCCCTCTACCCCCTGCTGCCTCTTTGCCTACTACTCCCTGCTGGCCCCCTTACCTCCTGCTGGCCCCTTTGCCCCCTACTCCCTGCTGCCCCTTACCCCCTGCTGGCACCCCCTACCCCCTGCTGTCCCCTCTACCTCCTTCTGCCCCTCTTCCCACTTACTCCCTGCTGCCCCTCTACTCCCTGCTGCCCCTCTACCCCCAGCAGCCCTTCTACCTACTACAACCCCTATACCCACCCCAGCCCCTACCCTTTACAGCCCCTCTACCCCATGCGACCCCTCTAGCCCCAGCACACCCCCTACTCCCTGCTACCCCTCTACCCCTTCTGCCCCTTTGCTCCCTACTCCCTGCTGGCCCCCTTACCTGGTGCTGCCCACCCTACCTCCTGCTTGTCCCCCTACCTCCTGCTGGCCCCTCTAGCCACTTACTCTCTGCTGGCCCCCTACTCCCTGCTGCCCCCCATACTCCCTGGTACTCCTCTACCCCCAGCAGCCCTTACCCTTGCAGCCTTTCTACCTACTACAACCCCTATACCCACCACAGCCCCTATCCCTTACAGCCCCTCTACCACCCCAGCAGACCCCCTGCTGACCCTCTAGCCCCAGCAGACCCCCGCTGT
Organism: Pelobates fuscus; assembly: GCF_036172605.1. Lineage (NCBI taxonomy): Eukaryota > Metazoa > Chordata > Amphibia > Anura > Pelobatidae > Pelobates > Pelobates fuscus. The sequence goes on along the minus strand of NC_086318.1, from coordinate 52,944,340 downwards.
CCTCCTACCCCCTGCTGCCCCTCTAGCCCCAGCAAACCCCCTGCTGCTCTCCTACACCATGTTGCCCCTCTACTGCCCTGCTTCCCCCCTACTCCCTTCTTCCCCCTACTCCCTTCTTCCCCCTACTCCCTACTCTACAGACCCTGTATGTACCCCATGCAGTCCCTATACCCACTACAGCCCCTTTACCGCATGCACAAACCTCATGCCTATATATTCCTTACAGCCCTTATCCATTATTATATTATTTATATAGCGCCATCAGATTCCGTAGCGCTGTACAATACCCCACTACACCTCCTATAGTCCCTATACCATGCACCCACTACTGCCCCTATATCCCATAAAACCACTAGAACCCCTGCAGCCTCTACACCCACTGCAGCTGATATTCCAACTACAGCCCCTAAACACCTGCATCCACTACAACCCTATATCCATGAAAGCTCCCATGCCCACTACTGCCCTTTTTCCCTGCACCCACTACTGCCTTTATTGCTGTCTGCACTTACTACAGCCCCTATCCCCCTGAAACAACCACAATCCCTATGCCTCCCCTGCAACTACCACCGTCCCTATCACTACCCTGCACCCACTGTAGCTTCTATTACCCCTTGTCTCCACTGTAGCTTCTATTACCCCTTGTCCCCACTATAACTATTACCCCCTGCCCCCTCTATAGTCACTATTTCGCCTTACCCCCACTATAGCCCCTATTATTCGCTGCCCCCACTATAGCCTCTATACCTAATACAGCCTCTGCCCCCACTACAGCCCCTATAACCACTACAGTTTCTATGCCCCAGCACCCACTTCAGCCTTTATTCCCCCACACCCACGGCAGCCCCATGTCCCCTACACCCACTACAACACCCCACAGTTTTTATCTACTTAAAGGGAAACTATAGTGCCAGGAAACATTTTTTTTTTCCCTAGCACTATAGCTTCCTAAAGTGCCCCCCTCTTTTACAGGGTTAAGGGACCTGGGACACTGTACCTAGACCACTTCAATGAGCGGAAGTGGTCTGGGTGCCTATAGTGTCCCTTCATAGATACTCTGTATTTCGGGTTAGGATATGAGGATTCAAAGGCATACATATATTCACTTACAGTAAATATACACAGAAACATACATTCACTTCACATGCACATACAATCAAATATATTTTGAATCCTAATATCCCAACACGACTTACAGTAAGTATACACAGAAACATACATTCACTTTACATGCACATACAATCAAATATATTTTGAATCCTAATATCCCAACACGACTTACAGTAAGTATACACAGAAACATACATTCACTTTACATGCACATACAATAAAATATATTTTGAATCCTAATATCCCAACACGACTTACAGTAAGTATACACAGAAACATACATTCACATACAAGGTACACCTACAACAGTGTGTATATATATATATATATATCTGGAGGGGGCCCAGGTCCTAATTTTGCCCGAGGGCCCAGGACTCTCTCAGTCCGCCCCTGCACTCTACATTCACTGCACAAACAGTATCTAATACACACAAACACTACATCCATTACACACGTTATAATTCACTTCCACTATACACACCACATTCAGTCCTGCATCATTGTCAGCGGACTAGGTAGGGCGTGGGCGGGCCCGGGAGGGAGCGGGAGGGGGGGGCCCAGACTTTGTGCTTTGTCAGGGGCCCCAAAATTTCGGATGGCAGCCCTGCCCCCTGCACTTACACACACTATACACCTTATATACACCCCCTGCACACTATACCCCTATACATAACACTACACCCCCTGCATCTACACACACACTATATACACACACTACACACTATACCCCCAATATACACACTACACCCTCTGCACTCACACACACTCTATACCCCCTGTACACTGCACTAAATCACTACACAAACGCTATACTCCCTATAAACACACATATTACACTGCTATACCCCCTATATACACACTACACCCTCTGCACTCACACACACTCTATACCTCCTGTACACTACACTCAATCACTACAAAAACTCTATACTCCCTATAAACACACATATTACACTGCATACACACACACAAAAGCATTACACACTCTATACCCCTATAAACACCTCACCACTGCATTCATACTATGCCGATATACACCTCCTGTGCACCCACTGTACCCCTATGCACACACAACTCCCCTAAACACACACTACACCCCCTATTATTACCACACCAATACACACATGTGCACAACACCTATACGCATACACACAATGCCATCCCCTGCAACTCCTAGATACACAAAATACAGTCCTTACATGCAAACGCAACACACCATTAGGCACACACACTCTAAAGACCCTATAAACACACACACACACATATAATATACAGCCCAAAAACACACCTATACACTACAGGCCCCAGCTACATATTATACGCCACAAACAGACCCCTTTACACTCTACAGCATAACCAGTCTCCTCTACACACATGCAATCACATAAAAAACATCCAAACTCACTGACTTATTAATTCCATCTACAAAACCGACCTGATTGCAGGGAGCATTCCCACACTTGCAAAACACACGTTAACCATCCTTTTCCACTACTCGGGACACCAGAGACAAGTCACTAGGACTTTTTCTCTATCAGACAGCACTGAATGCTTTGGTGGGGTATCACACTAACATAACAATTGGGAGGGCGGGGAGTGCTTGTCAATGGTGGCGATATAACGCGCCACATTTCTTGCCCACCCTTCCTAGTGGGCTGCTCTGACTGGGCTGACTTTTTGTCCCAGTCCAGCCCTGTTCACTAGCCCACAGGCAGGAGAGGACCCGGGAAGCTCTAGCCAGCAGTTCTGCTGGGTTCCTCTCGCAAGGTCGGAGCGTTGCCATGGCCACGCTCAGATCTCGTGAGAGTGAACTCTAGCCCTGCAGGCTAGAGTTCACTCCCTAGGACCACCAGGGATTAGGCATGGCAGCACAGACACACAAACACACTAACAGCACCCTCACACACACACACAGCAGTATGTGTATATATATATATATATATATATGTGTGTATATATATATATATATATATATATATATATATACATACACACACATATATACGCGGCGTGTGTGTTTGTGCTTTAGGGTACACACCCTAATGCAATGGGCTGCGCACGCCTATGGCCTACAGTGTCTGGAGTCTCCTGGCACCATCCTTCCATTCGGTGTTAAACCATTTTTCTAGTTTTAATACTATAAGAGAGTACCCAGTAGCCCATCCCATCTGTGCTGCTTGGACAAATGAGGAAGCATTAGCCTGAGAATCAGTAGGTGGCTGGGATTGGTTGAGAGTGTCAGCTGTCAGCTTTCAGCCTATCACAGTGCCATTGTAGGTATGAATCAGTATGGCTAGAAGGAAGTTTATAAGCTCTGCCTTAGCCACTCCTCCAGTGAGGGCAGGGCTATGGGAAGCTAAATTTAGGGTTAAACTGCTCGGAAAAAATGGTTTAACACTGAATAGAGGGATAGTGCTAGGGGACTCAAAGCACTATGACCAATTCAATGAGATGAAATGGTTATAGTACCTAGAGTGTCCAGTTACGAAATACTAAAATAGCAAACTGGTGTAAGTCACAATTTTACTTATTTTTACATAGGGGAAATAACAAAATGAAGACTGATGTGATTCTAGTGCACTAATACTAGAAAGGCCTGTTTTTCCTGTAGTTAGAATAATAAGGGGTGGCTGCACATAGCTGTATGTGTACAGAGATATATTAATAACAATAAAATTTATTGTCACGCTGAATAGATAAAAAACATTTAGACCCAGATGGGAATATACCAGATAAAGAATATACTATTTATAGCAACATAACATTTATAACATTATAAATTGCGACTGAAAATTTGAAGTGAACTTTTAGTAGGGAGTACTTGTGGAGCATTAAAAGTTTTTTGGTTTTTGGAGCACCTTAGGGGAATATTATTGAAATCAAATAAACATGTCAGAAAGGCAGTTACTGTTAAAGGGTTAGAGCATGTCCTTTCACACATAGAGGAGGGGATAGAGTGCTCATCTCAGACAGAGAATCCCTTTGGATGGTCTAAATAAACATCTGGATTTAGCAGATTTTACTATTTAATAGTATATATATTAAAGGAACACTATAGCCACCAAAACTACTTTAGCTTAATAAAGCGGTGTTTGTGAATAGATCATGCCCCTGCTTCCTCATGGCTCGTTTCTCTGCCATTTAGGATTTAAAATACTTTGTTTATGCAGCCATAGTCACACCTCCCTGCATGTGACTTCCTAAGCACTTCCTGTAAAGAGTCATCTAATGTTTACCATTCTTTTCTTGCAAATTCTGTTTAATTTCGAATTTCTTATCTCATGCTCTGTTAACAGATTGTTAGACCCTGCAGGAACCACCTGTATGAAATTAAAGTTCTATTTACAGAGGAGGAGATAAGTTTTAACATAAGTTACATATGATTTAAAATGAAACCATTTTGTTTTCATGCAGGCTGTGCCAGTAACAGCAGATGGGAGTTGTGGCTAGGACTGCATGAACAGAAACAAAAGTGATTTAACACCAAAATGGAACCAGAGAATTGAGCAGCGAAACTTCATTAAGCTAAAGTTGCTTTGGTGACTATAATGTCCCTTTAAACTATATATATATATTAAGGCATACAGTGATGTCTTTTTTTATAAAGATTGGTATATTTACACATATGTTAGAAAATATTTAGTCTGTTACACATATGTTAGAAAATATTTAGTATTTTAGAAACATTATGTTTTATGAGTTGGATACTACAATCTGTAAAATGTTACAATATGTTAGTTTGTGCATAGAAATAAGAGGTAGGCAAACACCTCCCTATCCTGAGAATGTGGAACGTTCACCCACGAAACACGTTGGTCGGAGCAGTGTTTGGAAGGATTCAGTAATGGAGCTGGAGAAGACGCTCACTCTGATCGATACCTAAGGAGAATTGAAGATGCCAAAAGCACGTTCACTGTTTGCTTTATACTGGTTTGCACTTAGATCTGGTGAGTGCAATATTTGTTTTCTTAAATCTACGAATAATGATAGTTTTCACAATTTAAGGTCTCCCCTTTCTTTCACAATTTTACAATTTGAGGTCTCCCCTTGCTTTCCTTTTAGGTTTTACTGAATAAAAAAAAAAACGCTTCATAAAACCCAATATCACAAAATGTCCTGAAGACTGAAACATGCTGAATGTACTACTGCAAAAGTATAACTGGAACAGGAAACATCTAAATTAGACTCTGCACAGGCAGCAGATACAGAGTGATATGCTGGGACCAACAGTCTGTGCTATCTGCAGAGGGGATATAGGAAAGGGTACCTGACTCCCCACCACTAGACACCACAGACTGACATAGCTCTGTTTTCCCCACTTCATGCCATTGATGCTAACAATTGTAAGCTGCAAGGGAGAGGGCAGGGAGGTTTAATCACCAATAGCATCTGTGTGTGACCATGCGGAATTAAGTGACCATGTGTCTATATATGTATGTGACTGTGTACATGCATGCATGCGTTTTTCTATGCATGTATATGAATGCATGTCACTGTGTACGTTTGTGACTATGTATATTTGTGTGTATATCTATGCATGTGTGTGACAGCATGTGTAAATGTATGTACGTGACTGTGTGTGTGTGTGTATAATGATGATGCTTATAGGAGAATTCATGACATGTGGTGTTTTTGAAAGAGGTTGGTGATAGTATTAGGTATTTCACACTGGCTGAGTTGCTGTGAGATGAACCTCCTTCAGTTGTGTGTGTCATGAAGTGATGCCATATGCCTCCGTCTGATGCGTTTTGTCTAAGAGGGCTTTTTCAAGTACAGGTTTGGTATTCAGACAAGGGAGACAGACACCTGATATTAAGTATAAAGTAATTCCCTGTAACCCTGTAAAGACGATAGATTTTGTTTTAATCAAACCGTATAATTCCGGAGGAGTGAGAGTTCACCTATAATGCTGGTCAATTATTTTAACTTCTTAATCCCAAGCTGCCTATAAGGCTTCCAGTTTCTTTACATACCTGGGTGTGGGAGCGAGGAGAATGTGTAAATGTGTAGCATGACTAAGCCAATTAGCTTTTCTACAACTAAGGATTAGTTGTTATTAATTTGTTTCACACACGTTTACCCCTAAAGGAATTACAATTAAAGACGTCACTGCTGTCACCGTTTTATCACATTGTTGCGCATAGCATATTTTAATAATATTTCCTATGAACATTGAATATTTGGTTTGTTCTGCATGCTGTAAATGTATTTTCTGTCCATACATTATTGGCTAATGCTTTTATCTCCACATATAAGTTACATACTACTTTGCTTTGGCAGTTTGGAGGCGGTGATTAGCGGACTGTGGACAGTGTGCATGCCAACATAGTTTAGACTTTGGTTCTAGATTGTAACAGATTTTTGTAAATAAGGTACTTGGAAGCAATGAAAAGAAAGGTATTTACCTGTACAATGCTATTCAAATGGCTGGGTTCATTAATATGCTAGTTAGTTAACTATTTAACAGATTCCACAGATAGCTACTTAACTATAGTCATTAAATTCCCATGCAATAGTCATCAAAACCATTAAATGAACTCTTTGAAAGATAAGTCTTTTCCAATGCACATACCCTCTGTGTTGCAATGCCCTTTGCCAGTCCTATTTTTTGAAGGAGATAGCTTGCCTATGGTAGATATAATGTAGCTGCTGATTTTTTTTTTTTTTTTTTTGTGGGGGGGATCCATAGATCCAATAGATCCAATAGAGTTTAATCACTAAACATCACATTATTGTAAATTGAGTACTGGTGTTTCCTACAATTGGATTTTTAGTAAATAAACCTCTATGTTTTCCCTGAACTGAAAACCGTGGAGAAATGACAAGGCAGTTGCCAATTTTAGGTCACATAAGCTAAATTGAAAAAAACAAATAGTTGCCTTTTGTGCTAATTGATGAATAAATCTCTCCGACAAAACGTGTGTTAAGATTAGAATTATTATCAAGTGCAGTTTATTTTGTTGTCAAAACATGATTGACATGGTACAGGAAGTGAAGAAAACCAATCACCATTGCAAAGCCTGCTGCTACTCTAGGAATAACTGAGCAGAAGTGAACCCTTTTCCTGAAGTAGGGTTACCAGGCCCATCATGTTTTCAGGGACACATATCACATATACATATTGACGGGCAGCACATGAAAAGGTTTGCCCTGTAGTATGTAGAACTCAGAAGAAGGTGTATAAGATCAAGTAATACGGCAATGACGAATCTGCATTGTATGCATTATACATACTGCAGGGCAACCCTTTTCATACATTTTCATAAATATTGCAAAATTATGTGTGTCCCTGAAAACATGGTGGATATGTGAATCTTACCTGGAGCATTTCTCCAAGTCCTTACCCTGGAATAACCACACCCGGTGAAAAGCAGGTGATTGCCTGTAGCATTTCTTGTTTTCATTGTTCAGTCTTTTACCACCAAACCCAAGATAAAAGGAAAGTTATGTTACACAATGAAACCCCTCCCAGTAATTAATGCTACAATTAAACTCCTTGCAGTCCGGAGAATAGTTTACTAACACTATTATTATAGCCTGCAGAGCTGGAATAGCCCTAATCTGTTGTGACAGTGGTTTTGTTTCTTTGTGTTGTATACTGATACACTGTTTATGCATGTACACTTTAAGTGGTGTTTCTGGTAGACATGGTGGATGTACAAATAGTGATGTGCATTACCATTATGTAGTCGCTAAGTGCTACAGACTAAAACAATAGTAATTGCTATCTCTTTCATCTGATGGAAAAGATCAGTAAAGGTTTAATGCTGATGGGCGCTATGATGTTTACTATGCAGTATTCAGAATCTGAATGTTTACACAATGGTATTTTTATTTGGATTCAACAGTGATAAACATTCGGGGCTGTTTCACATCTTGAAAACAATGTGGGAAACAGACTGAATCGTTTACTGTTGCCCGCTAAAACACGCTTTTCAGTAAACGCTCAGAGGGATTCTATATTATAAAAGTGACACTTATTTATTTTCTTCTACTGATTTTATCCAATACAGAGGAATTTCATCTCTGCTTATAAAATAAAGGACAAATATTTAAAGGGGCACTATAGTCATCTATGCAGGACTTACATTCGGTGTTTCTACATTGTGTATGGAGATGCTGAACATCCCCATAGAGATGCATGAACTCAATGCATCTGATTGGTGCCTTATAGGGATTTTCAGTGCATGTGCACTAGCCTCTCAGTGCTTCTTTATGGGATCGTCAATACTGATCATCGATGCAGGATCAGCATTGTGGAGACCAGCACAGCCTCCCCTCACTGGGGAGGGGGCATCCAGTTCTGGGAGTACAACTGATTTTATTTTGGTCACACACGGCTTTTATGCACATACTCCTATACAATACAGGGGTTTCTTCCCAGGATCCTCTGTGCCTGAGAGATAATTGTGTGAGAAAAAAGATAGAACTTAATTATCCCTCAGGTACAGAAAAATATACAATATTTGAAAGCACCCCAAAAATAAATTTTAATAACTTCAGAACCCAGTGAAAGTCATATCACCAAATAGCTTGGATCGAAAGCACACTTTACCGAAATATCACACCGATCTCTTTGTTAGTACGGAAATGCCATTCGAATGAAGTTTTGACCGGTAGGCCACAAGGCGATGCGCAAAATCAGTTTCAGAGAAAACAAGGTAACAACCGGTCACCTTTTGGGGGTTCTCGCACGAACACTGAGTCCATTCCCTGGCTGTTAGGGTACGAATGCTCCCCCCTGTTCGGTAGTTTATGCCTCTCAAACGCTGTTCTCCTAACTGTTCAGGAAGTTGGATGGGCAGCGATACCAGTTTCCCGGGTGTTTGCTGGGTCGCGTATCTGAAACCAGTTCCACCCTGGCGACGACCATGTACTGCTGCCCGCGTTCGGGTGACAAAATGGTTTGAACACATGCATTCGGTTATACGAATGGTAGCCACCCAGCGAAAATACTTGAACTAATACCCAATTTGCGGTTAACAGGGGTGGTCGTGATTAAAAGGTGCGAATATGAGACCACACAGAGAGGGGGTTCCGTAAATAAACGGGGGTATACGGACAACCGAACAAAGGGAATAAAAGTATATTTGGGTTCTCTAACCAAAGTAAATGGGACACTGTCATCCTACCACATAATTATGTTATAAAATTGTACAGGGATATAGTTTAGATTATACAATTTTTATTTATGCATCCATCACTTAGATATGACAGATAAATATATTTTTTCTCGCAGATAAGTGACTTTCGTGGATATTTTACATTTTATGACATTTTGGAAAATATTGTGTTGAATGCATCAAAATCACACAATACAACAATTGATGTTAATAATGATACAAAATAATAATATCAAAGTATTTAACCAGGAAAGGTACATTCAGATTACTCTGGTTTTCAAAAGCAGGGATCTTTAAAAGTTACTTATTAACAGGTGCATATTATGACTGTTCAATGCTTACAGTGCTTTTTGTGTGCATAACACAGTTTTCATATAAAAAAAAAAATAGTGTATTTTAGTCTAAATATAAAGTATTTGAAATAGCAGTTAGGAAAACAAACAAACAATAAATAAATAAAACTGCCTGCTTGAAAGTTTACCAGGTGTAGTTGTTCAAGGAATTAAAGCAAAGTTTAATTATGCCCTTAGGAAAAGGATGTCCTACAAAATGTATTTCTTTCAATGCAAAGCTTATTACAAGATCCTATCATTAGTAAACACAGCTTGGCATTAAAGTACAGAAATGTTATGTTAAAGAGGGACATTGCCTATTAGCCTGTGTACAGCTATTTATTTAATAACAGGACGCAGTACAAAATAACATTGTTCAGGGCCTTTATTGCAGCATTTGCATTTTTTATGTGATATGTGTATAAACAATTAGTTTTTCCATATGCTGTGACAGGACTATGCATTAAATAGGATTTAAATACTACAAGATTATAATTAGCTTATTCTCGTTCTTTTGTACAATTAGTGGCGTGAATATATTGGATTTTCTGGATAGCTTCTCTTGTAAAAAATGGTAACAGACAAAATAAGTGATAGATCATAAAACAAATAAAGAACAAGAAAAGTCTTAACTATTTTATGTGGCTATGGGGATATATGGCTGGATATATACCTGTGTGGCTATAAGAATGCGTCCATTATATTTTGGAGTAGATATTTGGTGCGGTCAATGGTAGCATTCATGAAATATTCTTTATTTTAGCTTCGTAGCTCAAACTTCCACAGTTACTTGATTTGCTAAAATCATGGACCTATATAAAAAATATAGCTCAATCTACATCTCAAGCCACCATATCTGACCTTTCTAGACTGAGATGTTGCACCCTGCTGGCAAAATTAAAGTATATTACTTCTCACTATAATCTGTCATCTGATTAACAGACCCACTGATGATTTCCATCTGGAATTTATATATTTCGTAAAATACCCAATCTACAGATAATCAAATATGTTATACTTGAATATTTTATGGCTAGTTAATTATTATTGAATAACGAAAGGGCGGTTGGTGCAAATGGAAAGACATAGAACGAAATCTAGAGGAAGTCAATGCTTGAAATGATTTTTTCCCTTTTAATGTTTGGTTTTCTTTCTTATAGAGACAAACATCGAGATAGATCAGAAGCAGTTGCGCCATCTGTCCATGTATCCATATATTTAAGTATTGGTTTTCCAACCATCCTGAACCTTGGACTTGACAGTTCTCAGTATGAAGATATAACTGTCAGACCATGCTAAAGGTAGGAGGGGTATATCAATAAACGTATATGATAAACTAAAATATTGTTAAAATATTGTTGCTTATAAAGCTCCTTAAATAAATAAAATAATTTCCTTACTTGGGGTTCTTTCCGACACATTGACTCAGGATAGTAGACTGATAAAACCATTTTGTGTTTAACTATAGAATTCTTTAATACGTGTAAATTATGCATTAAGTTCCCTATTTCTGGATGTTCTATTTGCAAATCTGCCACATTGTTACATAACCCACATGAAATAAGTGGGGTCACATGTTCACCACAATCATATAATGACTGGTTCCTACATAGTACTATGGGATTTACTAGTTAAATATCCTTACTGACCTTTAATGGTATGGAAAGATTTGTGGATGTAGAAAGTTTTATATTTATCTGCATTGAATAAAATTGTATTTCTCCATGCAACCCCAGGGAAATGCTGTTGTGATTTTTCAGGGATATTATTGTCACTATCTACACACCATAAGCATAACTGCATTTAGCCTCATTACTATCTTTGGAAATTATTGGAAGCCAGTCAAGGTAGGAATTCAATGCCCCAGTAAATGCTCAAAGGTAAACATATAATGCTGAAGGCTCCAGTAGTTCCTCATCCAGTCAAGAATATAACACATGTAAGTAAATCTCCCCAGAACTCTGCTTTATTTACATATGTAGTGTTATTCCTAAATACGGCTAGAAATTGTGCTTACACTCCTCACATCACTTTCCGTACTTCCATCTCTCTAATTAAATCAGTGCACAATTATAATTTAACCAAAATGTATCTATTAATCACAAAGATGGCTAAGCGCTAATAATTCAACCAGCAGATTACTTTAGGCAGCAAACACTGAGCAATTCTCTTAATTCCTTAAATAATGGAAACTAAAATTCAACAAGAAAAAAACCAGATTGTGCCTAATAGTAGAAAGGATGTATACTTAAATTTAGATGAGTCCAAAGAGCACAGTCCAAGATATGGAGTATTCACCAAATGACCTTGCTTCCTTTAGTTATTAAAGGGACACTCCAGGCACCCAGACCACTTCTGCCCATTGGAGTGGTCTGGGTGCCAACTCCCACTACCCTTAACCCTGCAAGTGTAATTATTGCAGTTTTTTATAAAATGCAATAATTACCTTGCAGGGTTAACTCCACCTCTAGTGGCTGTCTAGTAGACACAATCCATTGCTTTATTTCAGTGAGCGCTATATTGTTTCTCTTTTATATTTTACCTATTCAGTCGAGGAGATAGAGACCAAATGAAATCCCTGAGGCGGGGATTGTACTGCCCTAAGTGTGATGCTTTGAGCATAAGATGAGTGCTCTACATTTTATTTACTACCACTCAGTCTGTATTGGCAATACTTCACTATTTAGTAAAAACCAAAGAAAAACAAGTTACCTGCACTCTCTCCTTAATCCCTATGCATTTTTAAACAAATGGAGGTTTTTTAGTTACCACCAATGGCCATGAGAGGATGAGCCCACCTGCCAACGTCAAGGCAGACCCCCCTAGGTGGGTCCTAACTCTAACCATTCACCTTGCTTCCTTGAGTCTCTGGCAAAAATCTCTACTGAGACAGAAAGGGGTATTTTTTATATACACCCCTATACATTATTAACCCTTAATAGGGAACACATGGGATGGGCGGCTGCATTGTAACAAGGCTGAGTGATACAAAAAATGGATACAAATGCAGAAAGATGGGAGTGAGCGCAGGACTTATCTTTCTGCATTTGTATCCATTTTTTGTATCACTCAGCCTTGTTACAATGCAGCCGCCCATCCCATGTGTTCCCTATTAAGGGTTAATAATGTATAGGGGTGTATATAAAAAATACCCCTTTCTGTCTCAGTAGAGATTTTTGCCAGAGGCTCAAGGAAGCAAGGTGAATGGTTAGAGCTAGCACCCACCTAGGGGGGTCTGCCTTGACGTTTGCAGGTGGGCTCATTCTCTCATGGCCATTGGAGGTAACTAAAAAACCTCCATTTGTTTAAAAATACATAGGGATTAAGGAGAGAGTGCAGGTAACTTGTTTTTCTTTGGTTTTTACTAAATATTGGGGCTGATGTGTACTGTAGTCATTGCAGCTGCCCAGTGATGGGAGTGAGCGCAGGACTTATCTTTCTGCAATACTGCACTATTGCATGTATTTTCTCTATTATTTCATATCCATCATGGAAAGTTTCGCAAGGCACCTACACCACTACATGCTACTTTGACTGGAGCTTGTTTGACGCTCCATATTGTGTGAGTGTGAATTTTTCACCTAAGTGTTGTGTGTCCTCATTTACAGAGAAGTACTACACCATATGTTGTTTTTTTTTCTCTTTTGCAAGTACCCACAGATAATGAATTGATTACTAAAGGAAGCAAGGTAATTTGGTGAATAATCCATATCTTGGACTGTGCTCTTTGGACTCTTTCATATTTAATTTTACATTCTTTTTTTTCTTGTTGTATTTTTATTTATCCATTCCTAATCACTAGGTATATGCTCTCTTGAAGTGGCATTTGTACAAATATCGAAATGTCATAGCAATGGGACCAACCCCAAACAAGTTTTATTATTAGTTGTCCACCATGCGTCTTTGAAGATATGCACCTATACACACTGATCATTAAAGACAAAGACCCCTTATATGTATGGTTCATGTTTGGTTGCAGTTTTACAACATTATGTTGTACAAGAAGAGTCTATTAATTATTTTTATTATTTGCAAACTCACCTTGACCCGATGTGCATGCTAAATGAAGACACATTTGTTAAATTTACTTGTCTCAATCTGTATTATTGATTGTCGAACTATAAATTGTTAAACCTTTGTTTTTATTTTTCATTTTTGTGCACTGACCTGCTTTCTTTGAAGTCTCCGAATGATGCACTCTTGTTTTGCAGCAATGGTATTAATGAGACCCTCTGGGATGTTTCAAACCATCTGCTTCCAAAAATGCCTGTTCTGCAAGAGCTATGGATTTACATTGTTTTCCAGATTTAATAGTTTTTCTGTTTTTACAATCTTACTATAAAGGTTCTATATCAATATTGCTGGACCCAGCTGCCATGTTTGCATTTTAAAACTTTTATATCGACGTATTATAAAACAGAGGTTTATTTAATTTAAGAAGAGCAGAATAACCATAAAGTAAAATGTATGGTTTGGTGCCTATACTACATTAATTAACAATGTTTTTAATGTGTTTTTTTTATTTTTTTTTATTACTATTGCATTTGAAGAGGCTTGCCCACACATGTTAAGTTTAATTTTTTTAATTTAATTTTTTATTGAGCAGTTTCACCTAGATTTATAATGTTCATGGTTACATCTTGACACATTGAATATCTGGAATGGTTTGGGGTTCTGTTGTAGAATGTTTTTCCTCAGTTTGGAGAGCTGTTTGTGTAGCTTCATGGCTGATCACCAGGCATGTTCTCATGACAATTCGTTTTAATAACTGGAAGTTTTTCTTTCTAATGTGAAATTTATGCAATGAGGCTCATTGTATTTGGATAGGATTACCATATCCGCCATGTTTTCAGGGACACATATCATGGATAGATATTGATGGGCAGCACATGAAAGGGGTTTCCCTGCTGTATGTTGAACTCAGAAGAAGTTTCAACTAAAAGAATAATGTTCTATCGATTTATAGGGATGTATGTAATCTTTTTGGTCCATGAAAAGTTACCAACATACAATTTGTCTGAAAGGTATGCAATTCCTTTGCATATATGTATTGATTTGTGTGAATGCCTGTATGTTTTAATAGATAAGTATCTAAAGTGTTTATTATGTGTATTTTGTATCTATATACACACATTTATATGTATGGTACTGGGAATGTCTGTGAAAGCATGTGCATAGGAACTTCTGTACTCCGAATAAGTACATCTGCCAGGTCAGCTATCCCTCTGCTACCAGGGACTCTGGAGTACTGCAAACCCAGTTGCCAAAGCTTGACTGGGATCTCTGAGGAATTCTTCTACTGGACTAGGCTACAGCTCTTGTCTTCCATGCAGGTATTTTCCTCTCTTCCTTTGCTTCCTCTGGTTCTCTCCCAGGCAGGTATAAAATGTATCTCTGAACAATCCAGACAGGACACAGAGTTCCCAATGGAACATACAATTGTTTTATTTATATAACTAGCCTTTGGCTACTTGTCCTTAAACATGTGGTGAGAAGCCTTTAAAATGCAAATTTGCAGGATATGTGAGAACAAGCAATTATAATTATTACATTAACTATATAATACAAGTAACTCTTAGCAATGTATTAACTATCCACGTACTTCAGGTGGAATGGGTTTTCATCCACCGTTTTTTTTCCCCACCACAACTCTGTGTGTATTTGAGTATTTAGTAGTTGAGTATTTGCCCAGTAAAGTTTATGTTCATAGATTTACACTCCTTCACAAAATCACATATGGCAACACAATTAAAAAAAGGAAATTGTAAATTCACCTATCTTTTAGAGACATATATATGTAGCAACCACTGAGTCATAAGTAAAGAATGTAACATCAGTTAAATACGTTATTATGTTTCAATTTCAGTAACAGGATATGCAGATATTGTTTTTCATGTTACACAAGACTTTTACAGCTGTTAATATTCGTGAGAAAATATTAAGTTAATGGGGAAAAAAATTATATTTATAATAGTATTTTTTGTAATTATTATTTTATAGAGAATATTTTGTAGGATTATGATTGTATAAGTTCTGTTCTTTAAATTATAGTACTCCTTTTTTTTTTAACTTAAATAAAATATCACCTAAAAACCACAATATAAATTGGAAGGAAAACATTTGTAAAACTCCCAAGTCACATTTTAACCGCAGCTTACCCACTTCCAACAAGACGCAGAGACCTCAATGTCATGTCTGTCACATTTAGAAATGCAAGGACTACTTACAGGTATCTCCTGTTCAATTCAATACTGAGGCAGTGTGTAACTTGCATAACGATTGATACATACTTGACACGTTTTCACGTGGGACCTCATGTTTACCGTACTTTGTGGAAACTGTTCTCATACAAAATCTTCATAAATAAAGATTTTTTTTTTTAAACTAATTCGGATCAACTAAAATTAATTCAAACATGTAAAAGACACATTACTATCAATAATAGTAAAAAGGTGGTTAAAATGATAAGTTAGTCCAAAATATAAGCAACTACCATACTCGTGAAGGAATTCTTTTCTCACCCAACACCAAAAATGTAAATGTGAAAAAAAAACTTGGGGGAATAATCCCCAAATACACGCGTGGAGTGTTAAAAATTTATAGTTTAGTGAACTTTCCATTTTTTGCTAAGGGGTGTAAATTCTCATATGTAACGTGAAAAAGATCAGGAAAACAATAAATGAAAAAAATAATAAAATCACAAAAATAAAGGGAAAATAGATGAAATCACAGTTTAACAGTGTTATTCCCGAATATATATATATTATATATATATATTTTTTCATATTACTTTTTATTTTTAAGGGCTTGTCTGCATCCTTCAATTTACTATTAGAGCAAATATTTGATCTGTGATTATTAAAAAATGCAATTAATATGGAATTCCCTGGGATTAGCTGCAGCTTGCTGATATTCTTACCTCGATTCATTCTGTTTATCCTTTCTGTGACAGCTAGAGGTCAAAGAATTATAGATTTTGGAAACAATTAGCTAATTAGAGAATTCTATTGTTTCCCACCATAGTGATTGTAGATTAAAACACATTGTGGATTGAGAGCTGTTACTAGGGAGATAAGAATGAAACTAAAATAGGTACGTTGTTTGTAGTGCATCATGCACAAAGAGCCACTGCTATACATAATATATATTAAATAACATTCTAATGATGGAATCATGAAAAAGAAAATATAGTCTGCATATAAATTATTTTTCCTCTTGGTTTATTTAAATTTGCAGTGTTTTATTTTAAAAAAAACTAATAAAACAAAAGCACTTCATAAGAAAATCATCTTATTTTTCTGTCTTTTCAACAAACAGCTCTGATGAATAAATAAATTAAAAGCTTGCAATATTTATTCTAAAATACACGAGATTGAATAAAATCTCAAATTCAGCACTGCTGGGTATTTTTTTTATCCAATTCTGTTTTTTTTAGTCCTAAATTTGCAAGTTGGTTTGAAAATTGCCACCATTAGCTGTAAATAAGGCCCTATATTTATCACAGATTTATCACAATGGATATATCTATCCAAAGAACTTTGCAAAACTATATTAAATACTTAGAGCTGGATTAAATTGCAAGAGATAAATATAACCTTGGTATATTTGGTTCTCCCAGTGGTAAATATGGTGAAATTGCTATTTAGAAAATAGATTATAAATAAATATGATTATCTTTTGTAATAGAACCTAGCCATTAAACTCACAACATTTTGGCCTGTTGTATGTGAAATTATACTGATGAAAAGTTTGTATCAGATTATTGTGAAAATCATTGAGTTTTGACAGTTCTTAGATAAGAGTTTCATACAGTGTTCTCACATCTGAATAGCTTTAAAGAACCCAGTTCTGATGGTTGAAAGTTTTATCCAAATGTATATCTCCGATTGTAGACTCACAGCCACACCTCACATACTAGACACAAGGTGAATGGGTTTGGGGGATGTATTAATCTGTTATTTTAGGGAACATTTACCACTGTTATGATACAGCACAGATCTGTTTGAGATGCTTTGGAATGGGTACCACTCCATAACGCATACAATGATATTTTGCACACTCGTGGTTGTGTATTTATTAGAATTGAACACATAGAAAAAATATGGTTCAGCCGAATCGATTTGTCTCCCTCCCAAAACATTTGTTGGTCTATTCTGTATTTGTCCATGTGGCGTATAGGTTTAGACAAATTTCACCAATGTGATGGTTATGACTAAGACGTCCAATACTGACAGTTCTGCATTATATATAAATATAACATGCAAAGGGAAGTACTTGCAGGAATTCGTTTGCAAGAAGTATTCGGCTGTCTTTATTAGGATAACACTGCACTAGGCTGCATATAGATTTACAGCGACATTTCAGTCTTCTATTGGCACTTTTATTACGATATATTCAGCCAACGCATGAAATGCTTATAAAGGCACCCAAAACTAACGAGAGGGTGACCTAGGAATGAGAGAATGTGTCAGTCCCAACATTGGCTTCCCTTAAGATATAGGACTTAATTTAAGATCCTGATACTTGCTTACAAATCTCTACACAATGCTGCTCCAACCTACTTATCCTCACTATTACACAAATATGTCCCATCTAGGCCCCCATGCTCTGCTGGAGACCTGCGTCTAACCTCTGTTTTCACTCCTACCTCCTATATATATAATCCGCCAGAAAACAGCTGCTCACCGGTCTTTTAAAAGTTAAAAATTTTATTAACTAAAGATTTCCTCAGGGTAACATAACAATATTTGACTTAATTACATAACTGACAATATATAGGATGTAAATGATTAGGTAAAACTCACCCAGGTGCAGTGTACTACTGACGGCCGTGTTCCGGAGCACTTCCGGGTATGCGCGCGCATGCATAAATGCGCTCCGCCCCCTTACGTGCACGTGATGCGTGCCGAATTCACGAAACTGTGTATGAGGTTGCTAAGCAACCATTAATGCCCAAACACTGCGATTGTGATTCTCACAATATAAAGCTCTTCGCTGTAGGATTTATAGTTTTTAAAATACGACCGTTTGAAGATGGCAACTGCAAAAATACTCTGACCTGTGCCAGGCTGGAGCAGCAAGTGATGTCATAGACAGGAACTTTTGTACAGCTGCTGTTTTTATAACTGTATGTTTTAATGTAACTGTGAAGCACTTTGGGCAACAACGTTGCAATTAAATGTGCTATATAAATAAATAATAAGTTACTCCGCCCACTCCAGTTGTAGACTACTGGTGGAGGCAAGAACACTTCACACAATTTCCCCAGAAATTGTAGCTTTTCTAGTTATAAAATATTTTACCAGGAAGGATACATTGAGATTTTCTAATTTTCAAGTATGTCCTGGGCCCATAAGCACAGCATTGTTACAATAGGGTAAAATACACAATATAATATTACAAATAAATATATATATATATATATATATATATATATATATATATAAAAAAAAATATATATATATATATATATATATATATATATCAATATCAATATCAATTTAACACATAACAGGCAATTAATATAGTCAATAGGTGCATTCTGTGCTGAGGTATATTGCCATAGATCACTTAAAATATTTTAGATTGAATGAAGATTTTTTTTTTTTTTTTTTTTTTATAATTTATTTGATTTTAGTTGTCAGACATACAAAAACATACAAAAAGACAGTACACACTACACAATGCATTACCATCAACAGGAATATATATATATATAAAGTGCATAATTAACAATTTCTCTCTCCTTTGAGAGGATATTACTGCCTTATCCCTAATTCAAAATTAATCCGCCTATCTTGTACTCAGAAGTGTCATTACATCGTGAATCGATTCTTAGAGTTAAAGTGGAGTTATTTCTATACATGTGAATTTCTCGTATTCTTTTTTTTCGTCTCTCTTTCCTTTCTCTCACTTTCAATGCTCTCTTCTCCTCCCTCTTTACTTCACTCTTTATTCCTCTCTCTCCCAGTGGAGGCACTTCTTAACTATCTTATTTCATGTGCCTTCATTACTGTGATGGACTTAACATACACATAACACTAATATGCATTGCAAAACCCTTCTTGGGGAACATACGTGGGCCGCTGTATCTTAGTCTATGTTCAAAAAAGCAAAAGAAAAATGATGTTATCCTAATTGTTTTGTCCAGGAATTTGTCTAATCAATCTCGCTATTTTTTCCTTCCAGAATTTACTGACTTCTCTGATTTTTGTAGATTGGTACCCCAAGGCCTCCATAGTTAATTGGTATTGGACTTGTGAATATAATTGGTCCTGTGTAAAAATCGCACTACTCTTCCAATTTCTTGCGATTATTATTTTTGTTGCAGCAACAAAGTGGACATATATAAATCTTTCTTTAAAGTGAAGTAATTGTAGGTTTAAATGGAATAGGCCGTTATGCTGACCTCTAGGAATATTTGTCTCTGTAATATACTCCAAAGATTCAAAGGTCATGTACCACAAATTTTTAACTTTACTACATTCCCACCATATATGACCAAAAGACCCCTCTTTTTCGTTACATCTCCAACACAATGAAGAGTTAGAGGTATTCATTTTGGACATTCTGGTGGAAACTAAATACCATCGATTCATTAATTTAAATAATACCTCAAGAAGATTCAGACAGTGGATTATTTTGCCTGTTTGAAATATTACTTGATCCCATTCAACCTTGAAAATCTGTACATTCATTTCGCTACTCCATTTCTGCATATTAACATTCCTACTAGGTGCCTCAATTTGTAGGAGAGCGCTTCTTGCCTTCGACACTATTTGCGGTACATTATCATTTTTTAATAGAGCTGTCAAATTTTCTATTCCCTCTATGGGTCGATATAACAAAAATTGTTGGATAAAACCTCTGATTCTTAGGTAATTATACCACTCCTGCCTGGGTAGCGAATATTCATGTACCAGGGTTTCGAATGGTTTGATTTTATCTCCCAATATTATTTGATTTATAAAGTTAATACCCTTCGTTGTCCATGCACTTATATTTATATCCTTCATCCTTAGATGAATAATTTTGAAGTTAAAATTTCCCAATATTTTATTACTTATTCCGCATTTCGTCCTCAACTTTTCCCATTCCATCAGAATTGATTGCAAACAACTATTTGAGGAACACACCTTCTTAATTCTTTCATCTTGTTTGGTTAACCAGATTAATTGGTACAAATTATCTGTTTCTGTCATCTCCTTTTCTAATTGGTACCAACCCAGTTCCTCAGAACTTAAGAGTTGCGTTTTATAAATATGAAACATCATATTAGCTACATAGATTGTATTAATATTCGGAAAATTTATCCCTCCTTTCCTAATTTTCTGCATCAAAAGTTGTTTATTCATCCTCGGCCTTTTTCCTTTCCAGATAAAATTATTTATATCTCGTTGTATCATATATAGCCATGGTTGTGGCATTCTCAAGGGGATCATGCGGAATAAGTAGGACCATTTGGGAAGTAAATATGAATTGACCAAATGAATTCTACCCCACCAGGACAGTTCAGTTTGTCTCCATATTTTTAATGACTCGTGGGTTGATCTATATGTTTTTAAAAAATTTATTTGCATTGTATCTTTTAAATCATCAGTAATCATTATTCCCAGATAAGATATTATGTTTTTGTTACAGTTAAATTTATATTTGTCTCTTATATATTGGCAACATTCTCTAGAGATATTTATAGCTATATAAGTGGATTTATTTACATTTATTTTATAATTTGAAATCAAACCATATTTATCTACCTCTTCCATCAAGGCACCAAGCGATTCGACAGGGTCGGTTAAGGTCAAAATCAGATCATCTGCATATAGATTTAATTTTAATTCTTTCTCTCTATAGCTAAAGCCTTTTATTTGAAGATTATTTCTTATATTAATAGCTAGTATCTCCATTGTCATAATATATAAAATAGGCGATAGGGGGCAACCCTGTCTCGTTCCATTTTTTAGTGTGAACCAGTCAGCGCATATATTTGGAGCCACTGTTCTTGCTTCTGGACCTTCATATAGTGCCAGAATTGCTTTAAGCATCCACCCCTGTATGCCGAACTTTTCCATAGTTTTCCTTAAGAAGACCCAACCGACCCTGTCGAAAGCTTTCTCCGCGTCTACTGCCAAAATAAACAGAGGAGTTTTATTCCTTTGAGCTGCATCTATCAAATCGAGTAATCTTCTAGAATTGTCAACTGGATCTCTCCCCTGTATAAAGCCAATTTGATCATTTTTTATAATCTTATCCATGAGTCCCTTTAGTCTATTGGCCAAAACTGATGAAAAAATCTTAACGTCCGTGTTGATTAAAGAAATAGGTCTATAATTTTCCACCTTTAAGGGATCCTTATTTTCTTTTAAGATTGGAAGGATATTTGCTCTTAACATCTCAGGAGGAAATTTACCTACTGAGACTATTTCATTAAACATATTGGTTAAATGACAAACTATATGGTTTTTAAAGGATTTATAAAATATATTTACAAAACCGTCTGGGCCTGGCGTCTTATCTGGTTTTAACTTGTTTATTGCTGCCTCCACTTCCTGGACTGTAATAGGAACATTTAACTTATTTCTTTGCTCCTCCTTAAGTTTAGGTATATTACTGTTACTCAAAAAATCCTCATCATTCATTTTCGAAGGAATTAAATTATACAGGGCCTCATAATATTTATTAAATCTCTCACCTATTTTTTTTGGATCTAGATAAACTCCTTCCTCATCCACTATCTTTACTATTTTATTAGAGCTGATTTTATCTCTTAATTTTTTAGTCATAATCCTGTTTGCTCGGTTTCCTTTATAATAGTAATTCGCTTTCAGTTTCTTCATAACCTTAGAGTTTTTTTCTATAAGGAAGTTATTAATTTTATTTTGAATTTTTTTCAGGGCATCTGCATTTAATTTAGAAGGAGACTGCTTATTCTCATTCGAAGCCTTTTTTAATTCCTCTTGAAGTTCCAGAAAAAATTTATTATTTTGTGTCTTATACCTTGTTTGTATACTTATTATATTGCCTCTAATGGTAGATTTAAATGCACACCAATTGTTTGTATATGAAGTGTCATTTGGATCATTTTCAAGAAAAAAAGTTTCAATTTGTTTTTCTAATATATCAATATGGATCTTAGATTTTAACAAATTATCATTCATGCGCCAGGTTTCACGATTAATCCTGGTCCATTGATTTTTCGTCTCCCACATATTAATACTGTGGTCTGACCAGGTATTATCCAATATCTTACAGTATTTGATATTTGATAATGCTGTTATGTTACCCCAAACCATATCGATTCGGGAGTGGGACAGATGCACATGCGAAAAATAAGTATATTCCAATGAGTCAGGATTAATCGTTCTCCATAGATCGAAATAGTCAAAGTTAATCATGTTTCTCTTAATAGATTTCGCTAACTTATCTGTTCTTTTTTGATGTAATAAAGTTACTGTTGTCTTTTTATCTAGTATCGGGTCCAATACACTATTGAAATCCCCAGCTACCAAACACATGCCTATTTTAATAGGTTCCATTAAACCCAGAACTTTTTTTAGGGTTGGGGCGGGAAAATCATTAGGAAGATATATGTTCGTCAGTGTATATGGTATCTCATTCAGTTTACAGCAAACTATTACATATCTACCGTTCTTATCTATAATTTGATGTAATATGTCTACTTTTAGTGTGTGAGAAAAGACTATTGCTACACCTCTTTGCTTTTTCCCACTTAATGAGGAATGTATCACAGTAGGGAATTTCCCACCCCCCCAACCATGATTATCCGTATCTGACCAGTGGGTTTCTTGAAAGAAACCCACTTCTACTTTATTTCTTAGCATGTAGTTATATATTAAAGATTTTTTATTTGCAGTATTTAGTCCCTGGACATTAACCGAAATCATCTTAACCATTTTAAATCATAGACCCTAAATACCACTGTCCCCAAGAGAGTTGCAATGCATTTACATAGAACACAAATAGTCCATTTATCATAGACCAAAAATAGCCTTATGGGCAATACACCCAGTCTGACCCAACACAGCCTAGCTCCTAGAGGGTTGTCTTTCAACCTGCCCCCAAAGGGCCATCTATGTCCACGTGATATGATATCTTTAGTTACCATATCTCGGTATTTGTGTCAACGAAAAGTTGACACTTGGTGGGGCGATATAGTATCGGGATGACCAAAAATCCTATCCTATTCCTTAATTTGGGAACACTCTACCATCTCGGATGACTACTTTTCCTCCCTTTCCCCTCTTTTTCTTTTTCTCCCTTTTCCCTTTAAAAAAAAACAAAAAAACAGAAACGTGATTTATTTACATATATATTCCTCAAATTTATGTATACCCCCACTATATTCGTATGAATTTAAGTCTACTGAAACGCATAGCCAATCCACCCAAAAACTGTATAGTTTTCCCCACAGTGTAACACAATCAATCCTTTTATAGTAATAGTAATAGTTCTTCCCCTACTACTTGTGCATATTACCAATTATCAATACTGTTGGGTTTCTATTGCATCAGTGTTTATATAAAAAAGGAAGAGAAAAAAAAATAAATTCCTTAAGCGTTCTGTTTCGAAGCTTAGCAATACTACTTAAACCTATAACCGATATACCATTGCTTTTTATAAATTCCCTGTGTAAACTAATACATCCCTTATAGTACTAACTCTTTCCCAGGTTCTTACACGTATTTCCAATATATCTAACTTCCTATTGCATCAGTGCTTATTCTATAAGTGTTAATTGTAAAATTCAAAAAAAAAAAAAAAAAAAGTGATTTATTTACATATATATTCCTCAAATTTATATATATCCCCACTAAATTCATAAGAATTTAAGTCTACTGAAACACATAGCCAATCCACCCAAAAACTGTATAGGTTTCCCCACAGTGTAACACAATCAATCCTTTTATAGTAATAGTTCTTCCCCTACTACTTGTACATATTACCGATTATCAGTAGCGCTGGGTTTCTATTACATCAGTGCTTATATATATATAAAAAAAAAAATAAAATTTCCTTAAGCCTTCTGTTTCGAAGCTTAGCAAAACTACTTAAACCTATAGCCGATATGCCATTACTTTTTTATAAATTCCCTATGTAAACTAATACATCCTTTATAGTACTAACTCTTTCCCAGGATCTTACACGTGTTGCCAATATATCTAACTTCCTATTGCATCAGTGCTTATTCTATAAATGTTAATTGTAGAATTCAAAAAAAAAAAAAAAAAAAAAAGAGAGAATCTTCCTAGTCATAAATAAAAATTATAATTGTCCTCTTTCATCCGGAGAGCTTCAGGGCTTCTGCAGTTGATAATTGTTATGTTGGTCCTGGTGTTAATGTTTCTTCCATCCATTTTCTCAACTCGACCGAAGTTGTAAATTTTTCATTTTTTCCTTTCCAGAAGATCCTTAAACATTTGGGGAAGCCCCATATGTATTTCACTTCTTTAGCTCTTAACACAATTAATTCTTGATTGAAGCTTTTCCGCCATGTTCTTGTGTAAAAAGATAGATCTGGAAAAATCTTCAAATTCTTAAATCTCTCTTCCAAGACCGGATTATTTCTTAATGAACTCATTATTTGGTTTTTAATATGGAAAGATTGAAATTTAACAATTACATCTCTTGGTAATGTTTCTGCTACATTTCTGGGTCTGGGTAGCCTATGGAATCTATCCAATTCAGAATCTTTTAAATCATCTTGGGATAATACAGACTCGAAATATTCCATTAGAAATTTTTTCAATATATAGTCAGTGACTTGTTCAGGGATGTTACGAATTCTTATGTTGGTTCTCCTGGAACGATCTTCCAGGTCATTTAATTTATCCTCTAGTTGTTCTACTCTTGATTGCAGATCTGTTGTTATTGACTCCATATGTGCATATTTTATAACAGATTGCGTCAACTTATCCTCTATAGATTCCAATTGGACTTTCATGGTTCTCAGTTCTTGTTTTAAATCAGATGAGCCTTTTTGGATATCTTCTTTAATGCTCTCCTGAAATGTATCCAGGTAATTAATTAAGGTCTCTTCAGTGAGGGGTTTACCCACTTGTGCAGCATGAAAGGGATTGTGGTTGGGGATGGGGGGAGGGGAATGATCCTGATTTTCAGAAGGCAATTGAGATTTATTTTGAGAAGGAGAAAAATAGCCTGATAATCTTTTCTCAATAACAAGATCTTTTTTTTCTCTCTTTCTTTTCTCCTCCTGTGGTTTTCTAGTTGTCATTTTGTGTTATTACTTTATTTTATTTTTATATATTTTTCCTTTCTTTCTTTCTATTTTTTTTTCCCCCTTTTTTCTTCACTCTTTAGTATTTTTTTTTTCTGGCTTTATTCCTTCCTCCTTATTTTTCTTTTTTTTTTTTTTTTCCCCTTCTTCCTTATTATTTATTCTCTTTTCCCTTCTGCTTTCTCTGCGCTTTTTTTTTTTTTTAGTTTAATTTGTCTCTTTAACTGTCAGGGAGCAAAACTTTGTTTCTTGTTCTCGGGAAAAAAAAAAAAATGTGTATTCTTTTTTTTTTGTATATCAGCTTTATTTAGTCTTTTTATGATCTCTATATGATCTTAAAGCTTCCGTTTTTTTTTTTTACTCTCCTCCCGTATCTCCTTTCTTCTTTGTAATAGTTGTAATAGTTCTCCGTGTTGTACTATCTGCCCTCCTCACGACCCACCACTCTTCTGCCCTCTCACTTCAAATTTTGCAAGCGTAAAGAAAAACACAGTCACTTATCTTGTTGCTGCAGTTTTGCGGCTCCCTACTCCTCCTCAAGACCTGAGTACATCTCCAAACCAGGGGCTCCCAGACACCAGCTCAGGCAGCAGCATTCCGTCTTCCAGGAGAAAAAAAAAAAAATGTTGAACGCTGTCGCGCATGTGTCGAGCACTAAACAGAGACCCCGGTCGTTGCGATATTACGGTTGCTGCAGATATCGTCCTCTCGTCCTCTCGAGCGTTCCCACCAGCCGCCAAGAAAGCTCCCGCCGGTCACCCCTCAACACATCGCCCCTCCTCCTCCGTTGATGCTCACACACGCGCCCACGCGCCTATGTCATCCGGCGCCTTGCCGATTGAATGAAGATTTAACTGTATCCCTGAGGTTATTCCATAATTGTGGTGCTCAGTTTGAAAATGAGGATTGAGACACTTTCTTTTTGTATTGCGGAATGCTAAATATCGTACTAGTACTGGATCGAAGGTTATAGGAGGTGGGAACAGCCTGGAGAGAGCATTCTACTCAGGTAGGGTGCAAGCTTCCCAGGAAAACTCTAATGCACAAGGCTGGAAAGATGGAAGAGTGCATCGGGATTCCAGCAATGGCAAGTTTAGTTCTTGTATGATGTCACACAAGTGGGTCAAGTATTTACATTCTAGTACAAAGCGGTAGAACAAATTATACAATGTATTCATTTTATGAAGGTGGGTTTGCTATGCAGGGGCATACATTACATCCCCATAATCAATGACATGCATTAGCATTTGTTGCACTATCTGTTTCCTTACGGTAGGGTGTCCAGTGTCCAGTGTGAAAAACCAATAACAATCACGTTTTAGTAATTCTTTTCAACTATTCGCTCCCCTCTGAGATTCATCTGTGTGGTCGATGGTTATAAATGATATATATGTTAAGGGGTGTTCTGTCTCAAGAAAGTGTCATGTCACTGGTTTGTCCGACTATCTGCAGTGTGAATGGAGGACCGGTGTTCCCTAATTATCTCACTTATTTACACGTCCAATAGAGGACAAAGTACAAGGACACTGAAGATTGTAGATTATACAATATATACTACAGGTGATCATGTCCCTAATATGGAAGACTATGCCTGTGTGAGGAAGTCTAAATGTCTTAACAGGTGTTATGTGTCCAAAGGTGACACAACCAAATCGCCAAAATCAATCTGGATTCATAGTCAAATTTATAGATGGGGTAAGGTGTGTTTAGACTATGTTATGATAGAGAACCAGGTATCTTTTTTTTAACTCATCAGGAGAAAATTCACAGCTCATATGGCAAAGAAAAGTCTATACATAAGATGTTCCAATTTTTTAAAAGTACCGGTAGTCTGTTGGTTAGATCTGGTATTAAAAGATTGAACACATGCCATCCTTTGATTATGAGCTATATTAGTCACTCGTGGGTCATCCAATATGGTGTGTGCCCTCAACATAATATTGTAAAGTTCTGCAGAAAAAGTTGGCATTATATAAGAGTGAATAATAATAAATCCAGACCTATACCCATAAACCCTACAAATACCCCTTTCCATGTCTTTTATATATTTTTTGTATGTTGAAAATATTTTCTTATTGTACTGCCACCCACTTCTTGCACATTGTATCAGCCCATTGTTCACCACTTTGGAATATGTTAGTGACTTAGAAACAAATAAGTCAAATAATTAACAATAATAAATGAAGCATCCTTGTTCTTCAGATACATTTTTTTTTTTTTTACTTAATATAGCGTATTACAGTTTATTATTTCTTAATACAGTCTTTATTTTATTTATAAGGGCATGAATAACCTCTCTTAACTGGAACAAACTGCCTTTTTGGAAAACTGAAGAATTATGCTTCTCCATATATTTTTATTGTAGTTCATTGCATACTCTATTTGCCTTTGTAATGAAAAAAGGAACAGGTTTATACATAAATCATATCTTAGTATCCTGACATTCTGACAGGTTATTCAACTGTTTAAAGCTTTCTATTTATCAGGTGTAGAGGACAGAGAAGTTCATCAAAGCATTCCACTGAAAAAAATTAATGTCGTACCTAAATGTCCTGACCTTTAATCTGCCATAAATCTTAGGCTCCCTAACCCATTAATCATTAGTATGAATTCTACTTGTGTAATGATGCAGTTTAAGGCCAAACTTATCCGTTAAAGAGAATCTATCACTAAATATATTACTCCTTTTTACTTTAGTTTAATGCTAATTGTTATCTATTTTTTTTTATGGATTATTTATCATTGTTATAAAAAAACATGAATTGGACAAATCTATTTTTGAACTATTTGGTATCTCTCTATATTAGATTTTCCTTTTTTTTTTCTTTATTTAATTTGTATTATAGTTCACAATATCTGATTTATTGTTTATTCATAACTGTTTTTCTGGCAAATCTAGATTTATTGTAGATTTATTTACTTGGATGTAGCTGTATGTGCATAGCTGTAATAATTTTAACCTCATCTTATTATAAAGTTGATTTTGTAAAGCCTTGAAAGTAGATTGGGTTGGTAGATAAATATCAGTTGTCCCAATCCTTTTATTTTTGTAAACACGGTTATTTACTAAATTGAAATTCGAAGTTAATTTCAAACTAAAGGTCAAAATAGGGAAGCTCAAGGAAGCAAGGTGAACGGTTAGAGTTAAGACCCACCTGAGGGAGGGGTGGGGTCTGCCTTGACGTTGGCAGGTGGGCTTATCCTTTCATGGTCATTGGAGGTAACTAAAAAACCTCAATTTGTTTAAAAATACATAGGGATTAAGGAGAGAGCGCAGGTAACTTGTTTTTCTTTGGTTTTTACTATATAAAGGTCAAAATAGCCAAAATTCAACATTTCCCCAACTTAGCTCTGCTTTAAATTTGGCTAACCTGGCCTGAAATTTGAAATTCACTTTTATTGCACTTTCAATTCTCATTTTAGTGGACAAATCTGTCAGAGTCTATTTTGTGATTTCTGTGTACATTTTTAAATTCCCTTAAAGGCATTACACCCACCCCAAATGCCCCCTCCCCACCCCCTTACACACGCACTATAGATACTCCCAACCCAGTCCTCATAGAACACCAACTGTCTAGGTTTTATCAGTATCTCAATAGAAACAGAACTGGGAACTATACTGAAGGTCAAGGTTAAATGAACACTATCAGGTTCTCTGGGGTTCTCTCTGTTAACACTGTGATTGAAGATACCTCCTCGCCACTCATTGCAATGTGATATTAGTTGGTTAAACCTGTGCTCTTCTCCGATAGCTGCACATACAGGCACCTGGCAGTTTCCCTGTAAAGTGTACTTCTCTGAGTAGCTGGGAGAGATGTGATATTACTGGGAACTATAAATTCCATGGCAATGTACCGTATATATTATCATGATTATTATAGTGCCAACCTATTCTGTAGTGCTTTACAATCATAAAATGGAGATAGTTGATAAGTAGTTGACATATGAAATATTAACAGAGACAAGAAAACCCTGCTCAAATAAGCTTACAATCGATGAGATATGGGGACAGATCAAATGCTGGTATCAATAATGTTAAATGTTGACTATGTAACGGGTATTACCATAAAGCCATTAACATCAAGGAAATGGTCAAACAGATATAATAAAGGATTACTCTAAGCACCATAACCCCTTTCAGTGAATTGAAGTTTAATACTATGTAAGGGTCCCTGGCCATCCACAGTCTGGCCCCTTCTGGAGGTGTGGCTAAGGCAGAAATTACACAGTTCCTTATTGTCATACCCTTCATACTGTCAGTTGGAGCTCTGATAGGCTAAAAGCAGTCGGCTGACATTTACAGCCAATCACAGCAGCCCGTTGCTGCACAGGCAAATACTTCCTTATTAGGCGAATCAGCACAGATGAGATGTGCTTCTGGGGACTCTAATTATGACTCTAATTATGGTACCAGGGAACTCCAGACACTAGATACAGTGAATGCAGGGTCCCTTTAAGCTATTTCTAAAGTTGACTAAGGTTAGTAATTGTAGCGGAGAGCTGATTTCTCGCAGCTATTCTCCACTTTAGATCCAAGGAAGGCTCAGGAACAAGTCATTAGTAAATCCACAGCAGAGTTTCCAGCAGGTAAAAAGTTACAGAAATATCCCCACAGCACTCCCAATAACTGGACGACACACAGTTTCAGGAGTAGAACTGACAATCGTTTATTCCAAGGTTTCTTATAAAGCCTGCTCCCATGCAAGGGAGGGAACTACAGTAATTATGACAGTAACCAATGCAGTGCTTGTTACCTCCCACACATCTCCTCCCCTCAGAGAGCGTCATAATCCCCTTAACTTGTACAGTACTTTACCCCAAACTTGGATGTACCCCTAAACCATCACATATCCTTAATATTAGGGTACCGCTAGGTAGCCCTGATCTGGGTGAATATAATATCCAAAATTCACCCAGATCGGACCAGTGGTTCGGCAGTTACAGGAAGGTGAAGTTTGACCGACCGCACACGAGTTGGTATCCGAAAAGGGTTCCATGAGAATGGGCCCTGCGGTCGGTCTCCGTTCGGCAGTTAAAACAGACATTTATAACTGCCATCCATACTTTAATTCCCCTAGATAGTGATTCCCTCATTCGGTACTTTGTAACTACCGAATGGGGATTCGTTAACTCTCTCCGTTCGGCAGTTACGGAGCTCTGGAGGTCTCAGCGGTGTTTGGTTGTTTGAGTGTCCGATTTGAGTTCCAGACACTCGACGACAAAACACCGCTGAGATTTTCATGCGTAAGATGGCCGCCGCCACGTGTACGCATGCCGAATGGCGGCCACCCAGACACACTGTTAATGAGCCGGTTAACTTGCGGCTTGGAGAGAATGTGAACCTTAATTGCTGGCACACTTCTCTCCGGGGTGGTCTCTCCGTTCGGTAGTTTCCAGAAGTATATAGTACGGATGGAAACTACCGAATGACATACAATTCACATATTACATAGGCGAATAGCAATTTCAACATAGGTAAAAATATAACAATTACAGTCACACAGGCATTTTGCAGGACAGGCTTACTGCGTTCCGCTACACTGCTCCCCCTTGCCCACAAGCCGGCATACACAGTCTGATCCCACACGGATCGGCTTGGGGATGACCGGGGTGCTCACGGATTATTTCTCCAGATCAGTTTGTCGTGACAACCCGTCGGCGTTCCCATTTTGCTTACCCGGGCGGTATTGAATGTTAAAGTCAAAGGGCTGCAGCGCCAAACTCCAGCGCAGCAGCCTGGCATTGTCCCCAGCCACCCGGTTCAGCCAGACCAACGGGTTGTGATCCGTGAGCAAAGAAAAAGCCTGTCCATACAAATAGGGTTGTAATTTCTTCAAGGCCCACACCACAGCCAGGCATTCCTTCTCGATGGCGGCGTAGCTTACTTCCCGAGGTAAAAGTTTGCGACTGATGTAAGCCACGGGGTGTTCTCCGCCATCGGCCCCGACTTGGCTCAGTACTGCCCCCAATCCAAACATAGAAGCGTCTGTGTGAACAAGAAAACGTTTAGTTGGATTGGGAGCGGCCAAGACAGGGGCATTAACAAGTGCATCTTTCAAGTGTTGGAATGCCTGCTCACACTCCGGGGTCCAGGTTACTTGGCGGGGAAGGTTTTTACGTGTCAGGTCAGTGAGGGGTTTGGCCAGGGCACTATAATTGGGCACAAACTTCCGGTAATACCCTGCTGTCCCTAGGAAGGCTAATACCTGGGTTTTAGTTTTCGGGGTAGGCCACTGTGCTACTGCCTCTACTTTGGCTGGTTTCGGTTTTTGTTTACCACAGCCCACTCTGTGGCCCAGGTACTGTACCTCAGCCATCCCAATGCTACATTTCGCTGGTTTTAAGGTCAAGCCAGCTTCCCTGATCCTGTCTAGAACCGCTCCTATATGGGCCAAGTGTTCCTGCCAGGTATCGCTAAATATGGCAATATCATCGAGATACGCGCAGGTATAGTCTTGGAACCCATCTAGGAGGCGGTCCACCATCCGTTGGAAGGTAGCCGGCGCGTTTTTCATCCCAAACGGCATGACCTTAAATTGGTACAAGCCGAATGGGGTGACAAAGGCGGACTTAGGGATGGCGTCCGGGGCCAAGGGAATCTGCCAATACCCTTTACACAAATCAATAGTGGTAAGGTATTGACCCCTGGCCATCCGGTCTAGTAACTCATCTATCCTAGGCATCGGGTATGCGTCGGATACGGTTTTCTCATTCAATCTCCTGTAGTCCACGCAAAAACGGGTCGTGCCGTCCCGCTTTGGTACGAGGACTACTGGAGAGGCCCAGGGGCTATCGGAGGGCTCAATGACTCCTAACTGAATCATCTCTTCAATTTCCTTGCGCATATTCTCCCGTACCGCTTCAGGGATGCGGTACGGAGTCTGGCGCATGGGAAGTTGGCCAGGGGTTTCTACTCGGTGGGTAGCCAGAGGGGTGTATCCAGGTACATTAGAAAAGGTCTCCTGCTTTTCTTGCAGTAGTTGTTGTACCTCGATACGCTCCTGTGGGCTTAACCGATCCCCCAGTACAACTGCTCCTAAATCCCCAGCCATCTGTCCGTCCTCTAACAGATCGGGGAGGGGTAGGCTGTCGCCTTCTTCAGAGGTGGGGGCGCAGATAGCTGTCACCTCCTCTGATCGCTCTTGGTAAGGCTTCAGCATGTTCACATGGATCATGCGTCGCCCCCCATTCCCTGCGCAGTGGCCAATTATATACGTGGTGTCACACCGTTGCTCTACCACCTTATAAGGGCCTTGCCAGGCGGCCTGTAGCTTATCGTGTCGGACAGGTTTTAAAATTAAAACTTTCTGTCCGACCTGAAAGCTACGGTCCCTGGCGCCTCTATCGTACCAGGTGCGCTGACGCGTCTGAGCGGCCTGTAGGTTTTCCTTTACCGTCTTTGTGAGAGCTTCCAGGCGATCTCGGAGGGCCAACACATATGGTACAATAGGGGTGCCGTCAGCGCTACGGTCTCCCTCCCAGTGTTCTCTAATCAAGTCCAGGGGTCCCCTTACTCTCCTCCCGAATAGCAGTTCAAAGGGAGAAAATCCCGTAGATTCTTGCGGCACCTCCCTGTAAGCAAACAGTAAGTGCGGCAGGAATTTTTCCCAGTCTCGGTGGGTCTCTGCGAAGGTTTGGAGCATCTGTTTTAAGGTGCCATTGAACCGTTCGCAGAGCCCATTAGTCTGGGGGTGGTACGGGGCACTAATGATGGGCTTAATCTTACAGAACTTCCAGAGCTGTTGGGTGACCTCTGCCGTGAACTGAGTGCCCTGATCCGAGATGATCTCCCTGGGTAACCCCATCCGGGAGAAAATCTGCATCAGCGCCTCAGCCACCGTCTCTGCATGGATATTAGTTAAGGCTACCGCCTCGGGGTAGCGAGTGGCGTAGTCCACTACGGTCAAAATGTACCGTTTGCCTGATGGGCTAGGCTTCCGGAAGGGGCCTACAATGTCTACTGCAACCCTATGAAAGGGTTCCTCAATTATGGGTAGGGGGTGCAGCTTTGCCTTACGCTTATCCCCCCTCTTTCCTACCCTCTGGCACGTATCGCAGGTGTTACAATACCTGCGCACCTCCTGGCTAATCCCTGGCCAGAAGAAACTTTGGGTCAGCCGATATCTGGTACGGCTGACCCCCAAATGTCCGGATAGCGGAATATCGTGCGCTATCCGGAGTAATTCGGTTCGGTACCTCTGCGGTACCACGAGCTGTCTTGCAGTTATGGGTTCTGACCCAGCTATCTCTTTACTTGTTTCCCGGTATAATAACTGCCTGTCCCATACAAATCTTTCCCCCTCCGCCCCAGGTTGGATAGAGGTGACCTTGTCTCGATATACTTGTAAGGTAGGGTCAGTGATCACCTCGGCTACAAACTCGTCAGGAGGGGCCCACGGCATACAGTCTAGGGAAGGGGAGGAATCTCTTACCTGGACCTCCGGCAGTGCGTTGTTGTTGTGCTGGGTGCGGGCCTGTTGCCTGGTGACTACTGGGTGTGCTTCCTCAGTAGTTTGTGGTTCAAAGGCGGAGGTGAGTTTGCCCAGATCATTCCCTAGGACCACCTCAGCAGGTAATTGCGGCATTAGTCCCACTTCCACATTCCCAAACCCCGCACCCCAATGCAAATGTACCCGGGCTGTGTCTAGCCGATACACGGCTCCCCCTGCAACCCTGACAGCCACAGTCTTATTCAGTTTGGCTTTGTCCGAAACCAAATGACTTTGCACCAGGGTGATGGTGGCTCCCGAGTCTCTGAGCCCCTGCATAGGCTTCCCTTCGAGATATACGGTCTGCCTATGGTGCTGTCGATTATCCGCCTGTGCTTGTAAGGGATTGGCCTCATGCAGCACTTCCCATTGTTCCACAGTCGTAACTGGAACGGCAGAGCTGTAGGGAAGTG
This sequence comes from Pelobates fuscus, assembly GCF_036172605.1. Classification (NCBI taxonomy): domain Eukaryota; kingdom Metazoa; phylum Chordata; class Amphibia; order Anura; family Pelobatidae; genus Pelobates; species Pelobates fuscus. The sequence goes on along the minus strand of NC_086318.1, from coordinate 52,909,618 downwards.
GTACCTCATCTTGGTAGTGATGCGCGGCTGCTCTCGGTGGTGGTGGTGGAGGCCCTGGTCGGATCCAGGTGTTGCGGTCTCTAGACTGTGGACACTCTCGTTGGAAATGTCCCCACTTCTGGCATCGGTGGCATTGCACAGAAGCAGGTGTGCGGTATCTCTGCTGTGCTGCTGCTGGTGCTGGTGGAGGGAGTTGTCTTGGTGGGGGTTGAGGGTTAGGAGAGAAGGAATTCCCCCCTAGTGGCCGCATGGCAGGTTTGGTACTCACTGCCTTGGTCTGTCTGCGAGCGTCCATAAAATCATCTGCCTTTTTGGCAGCCTCGGTGAGGGTGGTGGGGTTGCGATCCCTCACCCATTCCTGTAGTTCTGAGGATATCCCCTCATAAAACTGCTCCAACAGCAGCATTTGTAACAAGTCCTCCATGGACCGCGCTTTACTGGACTGCATCCACCCAAGAGCTGCCCTTTCTAGTCGGCAAGCCCACTCTGCGTGCGAATCTTTGTCCGCCTTTTTCAATTCCCTGAAGCACCTCCGGTATGCCTCTGCTGTTATTGCATACCGGGCCAGGATAATTTCTTTTACCCGGTTATAGTTCCTAATTTCAATATCAGGCACAGTGCGGTAAGCTTCAGCTGCCCTTCCTGACAGCCGTCCTGCTAATATGGGTACCCACTCTTCCCTTGGTATGTTATGCAGCGTACACAGTCTCTCAAAGTCTTGGAGGAAGGCATCTATATCCTCCTCTGCTTCCACATACGTTTTAAAAGCTTGATAGGGAATTTTGGGCTTACCCTCTTGTGTCACAGCTCCTGCTGCACTTCTTTCCGGTGTTTGTGGTCTCCTATTTCTCATCACAAACTCCTGCACCTCTGTCATTGTTTTAGAGATGATCTCTGTTGGTGGGTTTTCCCCATAAAAGGCCAGTCTGAATTGTAAGTGCCTTTGGAACTCCTCCTGTTCTGTTTCAGGTCTTTGTTCCGTGGCCTGGACCTCTTCTGCTCTGTACTCTGCCATTACTTCGGTGATAAGCGTTGCTTTGGATTTGCTGCTGGCAGAAACACCTTTCGCTTCCAGAAGGTCTTTCAATGTGGTTCTCTTTAGCGTAGAAAGGTCAATCTCCATTAATCCTTGTTCCTCTGTGAGTCTGGATCCCAGCGCTGCCAACCAATGTAGCGGAGAGCTGATTTCTCGCAGCTATTCTCCACTTTAGATCCAAGGAAGGCTCAGGAACAAGTCATTAGTAAATCCACAGCAGAGTTTCCAGCAGGTAAAAAATTACAGAAATATCCCCACAGCACTCCCAATAACTGGACGACACACAGTTTCAGGAGTAGAACTGACAATCGTTTATTCCAAGGTTTCTTATAAAGCCTGCTCCCATGCAAGGGAGGGAACTACAGTAATTATGACAGTAACCAATGCAGTGCTTGTTACCTCCCACACATCTCCTCCCCTCAGAGAGCGTCATAATCCCCTTAACTTGTACAGTACTTTACCCCAAACTTGGATGTACCCCTAAACCATCACATATCCTTAATATTAGGGTACCGCTAGGTAGCCCTGATCTGGGTGAATATAATATCCAAAATTCACCCAGATCGGACCAGTGGTTCGGCAGTTACAGGAAGGTGAAGTTTGACCGACCGCACACGAGTTGGTATCCGAAAAGGGTTCCATGAGAATGGGCCCTGCGGTCGGTCTCCGTTCGGCAGTTAAAACAGACATTTATAACTGCCATCCATACTTTAATTCCCCTAGATAGTGATTCCCTCATTCGGTACTTTGTAACTACCGAATGGGGATTCGTTAACTCTCTCCGTTCGGCAGTTACGGAGCTCTGGAGGTCTCAGCGGTGTTTGGTTGTTTGAGTGTCCGATTTGAGTTCCAGACACTCGACGACAAAACACCGCTGAGATTTTCATGCGTAAGATGGCCGCCGCCACGTGTACGCATGCCGAATGGCGGCCACCCAGACACACTGTTAATGAGCCGGTTAACTTGCGGCTTGGAGAGAATGTGAACCTTAATTGCTGGCACACTTCTCTCCGGGGTGGTCTCTCCGTTCGGTAGTTTCCAGAAGTATATAGTACGGATGGAAACTACTGAATGACATACAATTCACATATTACATAGGTGAATAGCAATTTCAACATAGGTAAAAATATAACAATTACAGTCACACAGGCATTTTGCAGGACAGGCTTACTGCGTTCCGCTACAGTAATGTCTATTGCATATTAAGTAGAGTGGGTAGTCAGCCTAAATCACTCTAAATAAGTGACTTTGAAACAAAGGGGAGGATAGGTCTTTATGGATAGACCTCAGGGCATTGCACTATAAAAGCGGACAATGTATCAGTAGGAACTTTGTAAACGATACCATAATAGCATATCACAATAATACCATTCACTACATCATCAAAAATGTACTGTTGGCAAATTTGATCCCAAAAGTATTTTTGCAAACTTTTTTTGATAGCTTAGAGCAAGAAAGATATAACAATATCTGCATTCTGAGGATATTTTGGAAGATATCTATTTCAGGGGATTGAATTAAAATCTGTGACACTGACATACTGAAAACTGGTCAGAGCCTATGGCTAGTATTCATGTTTTACGATGACCTGTAAAACCTTCAAAATAAATTTTCACTGAAACGGATGAACCATATTTTTACTGCTATTTTTATTACCTGTGTTTTTCCCATTCGCTCCTTCTCTATTGTTTTATTATTCTATTCTTTATGATTCAGTAAATTCTCTTTGTTTTCTGTTAAAAGAGTGATTGCTACAACTACCGGTATTTGTTTTTAACAATTTCAGTTCAATCTTGTTTTTGTATTTTCTAACCTATTAAGAACAATGGAACCATTTTTTCTTTTTATGAATAAATTATTATAATAAACAGTTTGCTTTACAGCAGCATAGACAGTGATTCACTTTAGAATAAATTCAGGTTGTGATTGCAAATAATGTATTAATTTTCAATATAAACCATATGTAGGCACAGGATAAAGAAAATAATGAAAATGTAGGCCAACATACCTTCCCCTTTGCTCTAGTTCATACATTGTAGAGAAAGTTCAGGATTTCGCTTTGCAGAGTTGCAGAGGAACAGAACACCATCATCTTTTGATCTACTTTACAGAAAGTTTTGAAAGGTCAAACTTCATAGCTGCATTCTTGCATCCAAGGTAGGGCAGGGAAAGGAAGGATGGCATGGAAAACACTGAGTGCACTACAACATTTATTGGAATTCATTGTAGACTATGTGTTGTGTACACTAAAGATATATTGGTGTTAGCTTAACAGCATGTGGGCATCACAAAAGCTAGGATATCATATTCACTGTAATTTCTTTATCCCTAAATATTCCTTTAGAGCAGTGGTTCCCAACCAAGTCCTCAAGTACCCCCTAACAGTCCAGGATTTAAGGATTACCCACTTGCGTCTAAGAGGTTTAAAAAAAAACAAAAAAAAACACTTTAGACACAACACGGGAATCCCTAAATCCTGGACTGGTAGGGGGTACTTGACTGGACTGGGTTGGGAACCCCTGCTTTAGAGGATGAATGGAAAAATAGGAAAATATAAATTTTGCAAAGCTGAATCTTTAAGTATCTCTTAACAGCAATTTATACAAAAAATGCGGTTCAATGTTTTAAAGAGTAACTATAATATACCAGTTTTCAAGTTCTTCTACCTCTTCCTTTTTTTTTTTTTTTTTTTTAGGAGAATTAAAGGTCATGCCAAAAAACAAACACAAACTCAGATTTTAAAGCTGAGACAACTGTAGACATTAGTGGATATATTTTTTTTTTTTTAAATCCATGGACATCAGTAAGTTTTGCAAAAAATGTACCCATGTTATTTTAGTTTTTTTTTGTGTGCCATTTTATATAAAGAGTGCTTTCTATTTGAAGAATCTGTATGGAATCACTACTTACAATATTACTAAAATAATTATATTTATAAAAGGCAAAGGTTTTAGTTTATGTATGTATCCTCCCATTTGTTATTGCTGTGTTTGTGCATTCTTGTTTGATAAAGCAGAAGATCGACTTTTCGGAAGGGCTACAATTAGATGATCGTTCTTGTAATTTACAATTTCCTGAGTAAGGAAATGGTGGTGATGTTTTTTTTTTGTCTCACAAATTAGTCTTTTCAAAACTTTCAGTTTGTGAATCCAGGAACCTAAAGCAGCCTAAATTATGTGACTAAGCAATGTTATCAGTTCCTCTGCAGGAATTTACTGTTTTGAAAGACCAGAGAGAATTTTCTTTGTTTGCATAATTGGACTCTGACAAAGCTTCTCATAACACAGGTGCTTTATTATTTTATTTCTGTATTATTTGTGCATGACTACAAATTCCAGGCGGCTCTAACGTGGTTATTAACTGAAGAGTGTCCTGCACATATTAAGCCAAAAAAGACAAGTTGGACAAATTCCATTTAAAATCTTTTTCCATTCTAAATATTTGAAAGGGCATTTCCTTGTAAGCAAAACTGTGCAGGCTGAGATAAACCTTAATACTACTATTTTTTCTTAGCAGTGGTTAAAGCATGATTATATATTATATTTCATATAATAAAACTAAACTAGCCGTTTGTGTTTTCATCTGAATTAGATATGTGTTGCAACTTCTATTCCATAAAATTCGTAACTTGTGTTATGTAGTTGTGCATTTATTTATGGTACTTATCTTCAGAGGACTCACTGTTAACTCTTTTATAGCATCATTCCATGCACTATAAGCATAGCAGCCTTCTAAATTTGAGTTTATGAAACATTTTTCCTGGCATTATTGGGATTGAAAAATTCAAAGTGAATCCCAAATTTAAAGTCACAATAGCAGAACTGGAAAAATTCTCTAATGAGGATGTTGACTAAAGTCCGAATAGCCTCGTACTGAATGGGGCAAAACCATATTCCGTTGTACAGGGCTATTCGGGCTGCAAAATCCAAACATAGTTCACACTTTTCAACATTGTTTAGATTTTGCAATTCAGGCCCAATCTGGTCTAGGTTTCTGGATTTTTATATCTGGGTCTGGAGGCTTCAAATCTGTGTCGCGGGGCTATAATTTTATTGTCCATCCTGGGATTGTAAGAATGCTATTTTTTGGGTGGCGTGTTGTTGACGGAGGCGGTTCACCAAAAGTTTGGAAGTTCTATTGCTTTGGGAGTATTGAGTTTCTTTGAGCTACCCTATTGTGTCCGGGGCATATTGATTGAGATTTTGTGAGACTTTGGCTATTTTGTCGCTAATTAGTGTCTGAGGATAGTTGGTTCTGTATCATTAGGGTGTGCAGTTCCTCTATTGATTTAGGTCTGCGACCATTTTTGGAGGTAGGAAGTTCTTGTAATCAGAAGGCCCCTTATCACTGGTGTGTATGCTGGCCATAATGTTTTAGAGGTGATTCCTTCTGTGTCTGAAAAATAGTTTAATAGAGCCGTCTGTAATTCTTGAACGAATGTAGCATCTGTCAAGAGGGACTCATTCAGCCTCCATTGACTGTGATGTTGGCAATCGTGTGCGTCTTTGAGTGTAAGAGTCACCAGTGTGTGGTCGGACCACTTTGCCTGGCCAATAATGCATTGCTTATTTTGTTTAAGTCACATCCTGATATGAGGTAACCGTCTATTCAGGAGTAAGAGTTATGTGCTGAGGAATTGTAACAGCAGCTGGTTCCCCTATTTACCACTATAGCGTCTTAAGGCATAGAAATTAGCAGGGCTAACCATACAGACATCTTAGCCATAATTTTATATAGTCAGTAAGAGATCCTCTATTATAAATATATAAATAATTGAGAGTACAATATAAAATAAGGATTGTCTTGGAAGCAATAAAGTTTTGTCTTTTAGATATTTTATTAAATAAAAATAGAAATATAGACATACAAAATCCATTACTAAAATTTATAGCAGAGTTTATAAGATGAAACTATATGCTTGCAATATCTTAATAGATTAACATACACTCATGAACATGTCATTATGTCAGGCTCTCTGTCATTATACGGTGGAGCGTCTGTCTCCAAATCTCTCCTCTCTCTATGTTAACATTTAAAAGTACACATATTTATACCTTTGGTGTCTTCATTTTAGGGTTACTGTAGTTCATATATGAAAAAGTAACACTTTTACTTTATCCATTTTAGAACCTCCCTTAACTTGGCAAAAATACAAGGCCATAACTAAAACGTAAGGGGGTGTACACTTCATGAGAATTTCCCTTACTTAGGACAAGATGGCATCTTAAAGTTTGAACATCTTTATCTATTTAGGGTTGCTGCAGTATATTGTGTACTGAAAGAGTTGTAGCATAGCCTTAAAGCTTGTTTATGCATTATTGTTATTGTATTTCGTCTTGGACAAAATGGCGTAAACATATTATGCACTGAAAGTACGTAAAGGGTTATTGCTTAAAGAAACAGTTATGAAAAACAATATGTTCCATTTCTAACACCTTGTCAGTTTGCAATATCTCTTAAAGACAAAGTACACAGTTTGAGAAATACAATATTTGCACTTTGCCCATAACACCCTCTCCATTAAACGGGGGGCATTGTAGAGCATTTATTACTTAAATTAGTAAGCCAAAGTTCTCCAACAGTCTTTAGGTTTTTATGCTCCCAACATTTTTGATCATTGTTGTAGTGTTTTGGATCAAAGAAAACTTTGATTATTTGTCTATCTACACCTTCCAAATTGATTGATTGAATGCGTGCACGCTTTCCCTAGAAGTAATTCACACCGGAGACAAAGTTTCTGATCAGTGAAATACTAAGGAATGCTTTATTCCCCAGAGGGGGGTCTCCTTCTTAAAGCAAAAATACGTCACAGTTTAAACATACAATATCAATTCAACAATTGGTTAAGTCAAAAAGGGTCCCACCCTACAGGATGTGATGTCATTATTACAGAGCTCTTCCCCCCATATTCCAGCTCTGGCTTGGATACATGAAGAAAGGGGAAGTGAGTAGTTTCTTTGTTACTTTAACAGTGATTCTCCATTTTGTTGCACGTGGAATTGGCACAAAGGAAGTGGGGGAGGAGTTAGCAAAGGAGGCTACCTATTAACACAAGAATGTGTAACAAGAAACTTGCAGAGGAAATAATGACTGAACCATAAAGGGGGAAGGGAATATTTACTCTAGCAGCCAGTTTTAACATAGTGAACACAGAATAAATAGACATTAGTAAATAGCTATTTTGGTTTAATTCTTCTGTCCACAACAGTCCCCCCTTAAAATGGCTATTTTACTAATAACTACTTTCTCTAACTCTAATACTGTCCCTATAGAAAAATAACAAAAGGCTATCTTGCACATCTGTCTGAACAGGCCTCGAACGCTTCACTGTGCGGGTTACCCATAGCAGCTTGTCCACTACTTCTTCCGCGCCAGACTTCTGCCCGTAGAGACAGACGCTATCCCTGAATGTCCTTAAGAAGAAGTAGCTATTGATTTAGTGCGGTGGGACTGTAAGGGTGTATGTGGTGTATCACGGTCTATGTCATCAATCTCTTGGTGAAGGAAGGTCGGGGTGGTCTGGTCGACTGTCTGATCAACTGTCTTTTGTAGGCATTTCTTAAGACAAGGTAATACACAACAAACAAGAAGAGCGAGGATGAGTATCGTTATTAAAATGGCAACACCTATTTGGGCCAGAGCACCTTGCCATCCAGACATCCATCCAAACCATCTTTCCCATGGATCTGTGGCCCCAGAATTCCTTTTCAGTTCGTTGGATAAACTTTTTAACTTTTCTATTGCCAACGTTACCTTACCATTAGGGCCTGTATTATCTGGGATATAGGTACAGCATGTCATGGTGTCTGGGAGTATTTTACATACTCCCCCTTTCTCTGCCAGAATCATGTCTAAGGCCAGTCTATTCTGGAAGGTCATCTGGGAAGTAGCTTGTAATTGTTCCGCCAAACCCTGGAGGGCATCTCTTGTATAATTTACAAAACGTTGTTGGTTATAATAGATGTAATTAATCCAATTTAAATTTTTATTGGCCGTGATGATTGGAAAAATAGATTCAAACCCTGCGGACACTTCATCTCTTGCTTTAAATTCATTTGGCACCCCCCTTGGCACTCCTATGGTATCTATATAAATATGGGGATCAAAACTGCCTTTTACAGGAGTATCTCTCTTTATTCTAGAGTATTGGTGTAACGTACCTGGGGTATCTTGGTGTCCGTCAGAGATTATGTGTATAGGCATAATTACCTTAGCTAGAGCACATTCTCCCCACCATACGCCTTCCAATCTGGTTCTAATCTGCATATCCCCACAAATCCAATATATATCTCCAAGGGATCTTATGTGTTGTTGGATAAAGGCAACTGGAATTGGGCTATATGTGGCACAGTACTTACCAGTGAAATTACCAAAGAATTGGCCTACCCCATCATATATACCATAACAAGTGTAGTTCCCTGGATATATGGTGATACCTTTATCTGGCTTGACATCTTTAAGGACAACTGGGTATTCCTTTATCCATGATCCACATTCACATCTCTATCTCCGGAGGTATGTTCAAAGGGACAGTACCTAAGTGAGGCCTCGCTCCTCCACAGACATAGCAGTTAGATCTGTTGTGTTTGTTAGCATTATATTTCATCCACTCAAGCCATAAGTTAGTGTCAGAGAAACCCGTCTCTACAGCCATAGTGTCCTCATACGTGGGGTTAGCTATAGCTATCATCTCTTTTAGAGTTTTGATATGTGGCTTAAGAGGATTAATAGTCATGTGTGTGGCTCCTACCCATTCAGGTGAGTCATACATGTCCTGTAAGTAAAAGGTCCCCTGTTTATTGTATGAACCTCCTCCCTTCCAGTACATTCCCATTACATATTGTCCAGCATCTCCAGGACTGGGGTGTTCTATGTTTAAGGCTAGTTTCATAGGTGTCGCCCCCCCTGGTTTCCTGAACGTCATTCTTTTCAGTAAGGACTCCCCATTTTTATCTAATCTGTCTAAGGCACTTTGTGGTCTATAGCCCCAGGCTGGCCCTGTATTCCACCCTGCTGCCTTCCATGAACTACACTCATATCCCCAGTAGTCATTAGTCACACATATGTATGGGTCCTTAATGTTAGGTATATCTTTGTACACTGTTGACAACAACGCTGGTGGAAAAGTACAGTTTACGATATCACAATAATCAAATGCAAATGTGGCTACCCGTGTATTAGAGGAATTGTACCAAAATGTATAAACATGATTGTCTTTGGTTATAGCGACTTGTTGGGCCTTTATCAGACCTAGCAGCAAGAACAAATACACAAAATTCATGTTATAACAGGATCTGGTTCCTCTGGAGCTGGAACTTTCTTGCAGTGTGAAGCGTGTATCCAAGAGTTCTTTCCAGCCAATTTAACTGAGGTAGTTGTGGTTAGAAGGACTTGGAACGGACCATCATATCTGGGTTCAAGGGTATGTTTTCTCACGAACTTCTTAACCAGAACCCAATCACCAGGGAGCAACTTGTGTGTGCCTGTATCAGACTCTGGATCTGGAATGGAATAAACACTTGGGCATGTATCTTGTTTAAAACTTGGGAAAGAGCAGTCACATAATTAACCATAACATCTGATTGCAGTTGGAGTTGTTGAGGAAAGTAACAACCTAACCTAGGGGCTGAACCAAACAAAATCTCATAGGGAGACAGGTTAAACTTCCCTCTTGGTGTGTACCTGACACTAAATAGAGCTATGGGGAGACTCTCTGGCCAGGGTAGGTTAGTTTCTTGGGCCATCTTAAGCATTCTGGCTTTTAAGGTGCCATTCATACGTTCTACCTTACCACTACTTTGTGGGTGATAGGGTGTGTGAAATGCAAGGGTCACCCCTAGTGCTGCCCAGACTTCCTTAGTTACTAGTGCTGTAAAAGCCGGGCCCTGGTCACTTTCAATCACTTCAGGACCTCCATATCTACAGACAATTTCAGTGAGCAACCGCTTGGCAGTGGTCTTGGCGGTCATATTAGTAACCGGGAAAGCTTCTGGCCATCCTGAGAACATGTCCACCATAACTAGGGCATATTCATACCGGCCACTCTTTGGCATCTGAATATGGTCAATTTGGACTCTCTGGAATGGGTAGTGTGGCTTCGCCAGATGTTTGGGGAAAACTTTCTCCAATTTTCCCGGATTGCACTTGGCACAGATAGCACAAGACTTACAGTAGTTTTTAGTCAGAGTGGTAATACCTGGTGCTTCGAAATATTTAGCAATTAAAGAGTTCATGAGGGTCTTAGACAAGTGCGCTGCTCCATGGGCCCATTGAACCACAGCCGGATACATACATTTAGGCAGACAAAATTTGAGATTACTAGTATATACTCCATCCTGTAAGGTCGCTCCCTTCTGTTTCCAGCTTTTCTTTTCTTCGGGACTTACAGCTGCTTGCTGTTCCTTCAAAAACTTGAGGTCCGTAGGTAAGGTTTGCATGGGAAAAATAGTAATTTCCTCACCGGACACTTTTCTGTCCACTTCCCTTGATTGACATGCAGCATCTTTGGCAGCTTGGTCAGCTTTATGATTGCCACATGTTTCTTCCGAATTCCGTCTTCCATGGGCCTTTACTTTCAGTATGGCCACTTCTTCAGGAAGGAGTAAAGCATCCATCAATTCCTTGATAGCTGTACCATGTTTAACTGGTGTACCGGTTGCTGTTAGAAAACCTCTTGTTTTCCATATTAATCCAAAATCATGTGCTACGCCCAGGGCATATCTTGAATCGGTATAAATATTAACACGCTTCCCTTCAAACATTTGGCATGCTACAGTGAGGGCTTTTAGTTCAGCTTCTTGGGCAGACATAGACGCAGGAAGTGGGGATGCTTGAAGTACCTGATCTACTGTGGTCACTGCAAATCCAGTGTGGTATCTTCCTTGTTCATCTGCAAATCTGGAGCCATCCACAAACCGTGTGCAGTCAGGATCTGGCAGAGCCGTTTCATGTACTGTAGGAAGATGGGTTGTTTCCATCTTCATCTGTTCAAAACAATCATGGGGGATGTCTGGGTCAGAATCTTTGGGAGGGGCATCTGCACATATTTCTGTGTGATACTGTGGGTAACCAGTAGTCTTACAATTCACAGTTCGTTTGGTAACACCTTCTGCAGAAAGTTGGTCTTGATCTGTTGCACTCCATGCTTTGGCTAATGGACCAAGTTCCTTCCATGAGATATTTGGAGATTTAGTAATAGAGACATGAGGAACTGCCATCTCCCAATGGTGGTACATATGAGTCACTTCTGTGGGTAATTGGACTAAAACTACAGTGTTACCTTTTGTATCACAGTATATGTCTGTCAAAGTGAGAGGTACTTCAATCAATTGAAACAGTTCTTCTTCATACTGAGGGTCAGGCCCCGACACGTCTCTGAACCATAAAGTACAATGCCATAGAGGAGATGGCTGTTCATCGTGTGGTACTGTGGGCATATGGACATCCAGATCAAGGAAGGCATCAGGATCTATGTTCAGACTGTACCAATAGTGTGGTACTCCCCCCTTGGGAAGTGGCAGAAGAGTGGCAGGATTCAAAGTGTAACATCGCTGTAAAGAGACATTATCGGGTAACATTAAAGTTGTTTGGAGACGAATATGTCTTTGAGTAGAGAGATGTTTAGGTTGAACTTGGTTTAGTATCGCAGAAATATCATGTGGAGCGAGAATGGTTAGCTTGTGACCAAGGATTATGTCACATGTCTTGTCCAGCAGAGCACTTGCTGCAAATACAGCCCGAAGAGAGGAGGGTCCTCCTCTGGCCACAGGATCCAACTGGCAGGAGTAATACCCTATTGGACGTTGACGAGACCCATGAGACTGAGTGAGAACACCAGATGCATGGCCCATCTTTTCGTAGACAAAAAGCTTGAAGGGCTTCTCGTAATTGGGAAGGCCCAGAGCAGGAGCAGTAACAACAGCACGTCGTAATGCGAAGAAGCTGGTAAGGGCTTCAGGAGATAAAGCAAATGGTTCAGTTTTGAGGGCATCGTAGAGCGGCTGCAACAGTGTAGAGGCTTCAGGAATCCAGGCTCTGCAGTAAGAGATAAGACCCAGGAAGGCATGGAGGGACTTATGAGCCGATGGAGGGCATAGTGATGTAATACCCCGCACTCTGTCTCTAGTAAGGTGCCGGGTGCCATGAGAAAGACAATGCCCCAAAAAGATCACTGATGGTCGGCACCACTGCAATTTCTTCTTAGATGCTTTACAACCTTGGGCGGCCAGGAAACAGAGGAAATCTTCAGAGGTACATTCTGCAGTCGGGAGATCATCAGCACAGAGAAGGAGATCGTCCACGTATTGCAGGAGGACCATGTCTGTGTGTGATTTCTGCCATGGTTCCAGGATGTATGCCATGGCTCTTGCAAACTGGCTTGGGGAATTTTGTGCTCCCTGGGGCATTACAGTCCAGGTGTATTGTTGGCGGTCATGAGTAAATGCGAACAGGTATTGGCAAGAGGGATGCAAAGGCACGCTGAAGTAGGCATTTGCCAAATCCACCACTGTGAAGAATTTAGCTGATGGAGGGACCTGGGATAGAAGAGTATGAGGATTTGGAACAATGGGGGTTTCCAAGATGGTAACATCATTGACTGCTCTGAGGTCTTGAACCATCCTGTACTTGTCCGGCTCACCCTTTTCGGTCTTTTTCTTAACTGGAAACAAAGGAGTATTACAAGGCGATACACATTTAACCAGAGCACCCGCAGCCAGCAGAGTTTCAACTTGTTTGGAGATAGAAAGGGACTGAGCAGGAGTCAATGGATATTGTGGTCTTCTGGGCAGACTTGCACCTTGGAGCAACTGCACAAGTATCGGAGGAACTTTAAGACGTCCAATATCATCGGGACCAGTAGACCACAGTTGCACAGGAACTCTGTCAAGCGCACTGGGGGAATTATCTGGGACCCTTGCATTCCCATGGGGTGACTCCATGTGGAGTAGGAGGGGTAAAGAACAAAGGGCTGAGGTATCATCACTGGAGAGAGGGGTCAATAACTGAACCTTACCATCTGGAGTAAAGGAGACGGAGGCTTGCAAGCGGGACAGGACATCAGCCCCTAACAAATTAAGAGGACAAGAGGAAGACACTACAAAACGAGTAAGGAGATCTGGGAAAGTACCCACCCGTAAGGGCTTAGTTAATGGGTTGCTACGAGGGGTTCCATCAACACCTATACAGGAAACATCTATATTAGAGAGAAAGGAATCGTCAGGCAGGTCACATGCTCTAAGTACGCTACGTACGGGCTGCGCCTGTGTCAACTAAGAAGGTGGTTGGGCAGCCTTCCACAGGTAGGACCACTGTAGCTAGGGGCCCCCCATTATCCCCTGTATACACTGCCATGACAGGGGCATTGGACACAGGTTTGCCTGTTACCTATTGGACAAGATCAATATGAGACTGGTCTGGACCAGGGTATGTACGTGTAGGTGTAGTTGGATAGTATGGTTGCCGAGCATGCTGTGTAGGGCGTCGTTGTCTAGGCATTGGATTGTTAGTGGGCAGATAAGTTGCAGAGGGTAGGTTATTAGGATAATAATGAGAACCAGGTAACGGATAACCAAGCGCCTGGGCAGGAGGATAACCGGCCACAGGATATGGTGGCCGTAGAGCATGTGTGCGCTGCCTAGGTGCATGCAGACTTGGACACTCATTTCTAAAATGTCCTAGTTGCCTACAGTGATAACACGTTTTGAGTGGTGGTCCTGGGGCCTGAGCTGTGAAAGGGTCCAGAGGTGATGGAATAGGGTACCCGCCAGGGGCAAGATGAGTTGCAGGGTCAGATAAGGAAAACATTAAAGGATTGGATTTCTTTTGCAGGGGCAATTGGATTGACTCCAGGCCTTTAGCGACCAGGAGGAGAGTGTCCAGGGGAATTATCCTGAATTCGGGACGGGACTGGACCAGGCCTTTCCTTATGGGTTCCTTAAGGCCTGCAACGAAAGCAGCTGACAGCATCTGTGTGTGGGACTTATTACATGTGTTGAAACCTAGATCAGAAAAGGTTTGAGTTAACCTAGAATGAAATCTTTCAACTGTTTCTGATTTTTCTTGAACAATATCAGCAATAGAAATAGCCTGATCAGTCAACTTATCTTGAGCCCATGCACGGAGTTGTTCACAAAATGTGATACCAGACTGAAAATCTGTATCCGTAGTGAGACGGGCATCATCAAAGCTCCTTTCCATTACGGGCCAGTAAGCATCCCCTGCCTTAATTTCACACAGACTAAACAAATCGCGCCATGCTGCAGAGTAAGTTTTACGGATCTGAACAATCCGACGGAAAATGGGCATGGGCTGTTTCTCAGGGTCAGGAAGTGATTGTACCAGTGTTGCAGCTTGGGACGGGTTGAAGGTAACATACATCAAAGGGGCACCCTCCTGATCATGCTGGGCACCGCAAGCACCTGCTATAGGACTGGAGGGTAGATTAGTTGTGGTCTGTGGAGGCTGCGCCTCTTGGACACTACTATCGGCAGTGAGAATGGGAATCAGACCAGCTGTAGTACTGGTCGCAGGGTGATTAACTGTAGTAGTAATTTGGACCGAATCAAGTTGCGAGGCAGGGGGAGAAGTGGCTAAGGAAGCTGTGGAGGTTGCAGGATAATAACCTGATGCTGCCGGGGTCGCAGCAGGAGGAAAGCCTGATGCTGTAGGAACAGTGGATCCAATAGTCATAATAGGGAAAGATACACTGGGGGCAGCCATAAGAGGGGTTGGAATGGAAGAGGATACAGAAGGGGGGGGGGAAGAGACCACAGGGGTGTTGGTAGGGTACGTTACCATCATGGAAGGGATGGGTGTGTTAGAAACAGGAAATGGTGTCAGTGAAAGGGCAGAAGGGAAGGATTCCACAGGAGAAGTAAGGGCGGAAGTTATAGGGAGAAGTGAAAGGAAGTGGGCGTGGACAGAAGCAACAGGAGCCGAAAGAGAGGGTGTAGCTGCAGAGATGGGCAAGAGAGGAGGAGGAGGCAGAGAAACAGGAAGGGAAGGGGGAACTGAGACTTGGAGTGGAGAAGGAGTGGGGGTTGGAAAATAACATGAACCATCTGCTTTAAGAACAGGGTACAAGGCAGCAGGGGC